>NC_034176.2:73331227-73506227 GCF_002021735.2 Oncorhynchus kisutch
CAGGAGTGCAGACAGTATGGGAGGGAAGTGGAATCAGGGTGTTAGGACAGATCACAGTTAGTGACAGGAGTGCAGGAGTGCAGACAGTATGGGAGGGAAGTGGAATCAGGGTGTTAGGACAGATCACAGTTAGTGACAGGAGGGCAGACAGTATGGGAGGGAAGTGGAATCAGGGTGTTAGGACAGATCACAGTTAGTGACAGGAGTGCAGGAGTGCAGACAGTATGGGAGGGAAGTGGAATCAGGGTGTTAGGACAGATCACAGTTAGCGACAGGAGTGCAGACAGTATGGGAGGGAAGTGGAATCAGGGTGTTAGGACAGATCACAGTTAGTGCAGGAGTGCAGACAGTATGGGAGGGAAGTGGAATCAGGGTGTTAGGACAGATCACAGTTAGCGACAGGAGTGCAGGAGTGCAGACAGTATGGGAGGGAAGTGGAATCAGGGTGTTAGGACAGATCACAGTTAGTGACAGGAGTGCAGACAGTATGGGAGGGAAGTGGAATCAGAGTGTTAGGGCAGATCACAGTTAGTGACAGGAGTGTAGGAGTGCAGACAGTATGGGAGGGAAGTGGAATCAGGGTGTTAGGACAGATCACAGTTAGTGACAGGAGTGCAGGAGTGCAGACAGTATGGGAGGGAAGTGGAATCAGGGTGTTAGGACAGATCACAGTTAGCGACAGGAGTGCAGGAGTGCAGACAGTATGGGAGGGAAGTGGAATCAGGGTGTTAGGACAGATCACAGTTAGTGACAGGAGTGCAGACAGTATGGGAGGGAAGTGGAATCAGGGTGTTAGGACAGATCACAGTTAGTGACAGGAGTGCAGGAGTGCAGACAGTATGGGAGGGAAGTGGAATCAGGGTGTTAGGACAGATCACAGTTAGTGACAGGAGTGCAGGAGTGCAGACAGTATGGGAGGGAAGTGGAATCAGGGTGTTAGGACAGATCACAGTTAGCGACAGGAGTGCAGACAGTATGGGAGGGAAGTGGAATCAGGGTGTTAGGACAGATCACAGTTAGTGACAGCAGTGCAGACAGTATGGGAGGGAAGTGGAATCAGGGTGTTAGGACAGATCACAGTTAGTGACAGTAGTGCAGGAGTGCAGACAGTATGGGAGGGAAGTGGAATCAGGGTGTTAGGACAGATCACAGTTAGTGACAGGAGTGCAGGAGTGCAGACAGTATGGGAGGGAAGTGGAATCAGGGTGTTAGGACAGATCACAGTTAGCGACAGAAGTGCAGACAGTATGGGAGGGAAGTGGAATCAGGGTGTTAGGACAGATCACAGTTAGTGACAGGAGTGCAGACAGTATGGGAGGGAAGTGGAATCAGGGTGTTAGGACAGATCACAGTTAGTGACAGTAGTGCAGACAGTATGGGAGGGAAGTGGAATCAGGGTGTTAGGACAGATCACAGTTAGCGACAGGAGTGCAGGAGTGCAGACAGTATGGGAGGGAAGTGGAATCAGGGTGTTAGGACAGATCACAGTTAGCGACAGGAGTGCAGACAGTATGGGAGGGAAGTGGAATCAGGGTGTTAGGACAGATCACAGTTAGTGACAGAAGTGCAGGAGTGCAGACATTATGGGAGGGAAGTGGAATCAGGGTGTTAGGACAGATCTAAGTTAGTGCAGGAGTGCAGACAGTATGGGAGGGAAGTGGAATCAGGGTGTTAGGACAGATCACAGTTAGCGACAGGAGTGCAGGAGTGCAGACAGTATTGGAGGGAAGTGGAATCAGGGTGTTAGGACAGATCACAGTTAGTGACAGGAGTGCAGACAGTATGAGAGGGAAGTGGAATCAGGGTGTTAGGACAGATCACAGTTAGTGCAGGAGTGCAGACAGTATGGGAGGGAAGTGGAATCAGGGTGTTAGGACAGATCACAGTTAGCGACAGGAGTGCAGGAGTGCAGACAGTATTGGAGGGAAGTGGAATCAGGGTGTTAGGACAGATCACAGTTAGTGACAGGAGTGCAGACAGTATGAGAGGGAAGTGGAATCAGGGTGTTAGGATAGATCACAGTTAGTGCAGGAGTGCAGACAGTATGGGAGGGAAGTGGAATCAGGGTGTTAGGACAGATCACAGTTAGTGACAGGAGTGCAGGAGTGCAGACAGTATGGGAGGGAAGTGGAATCAGGGTGTTAGGACAGATCACAGTTAGTGACAGGAGTGCAGACAGTATGGGAGGGAAGTGGAATCAGGGTGTTAGGGCAGATCACAGTTAGTGACAAGAGTGCAGGAGTGCAGACAGTATGGGAGGGAAGTGGAATCAGGGTGTTAGGACAGATCACAGTTAGCGACAGGAGTGCAGACAGTATGGGAGGGAAGTGGAATCAGGGTGTTAGGGCAGATCACAGTTAGTGACAGGAGTGCAGGAGTGCAGACAGTATGGGAGGGAAGTGGAATCAGGGTGTTAGGACAGATCACAGTTAGCGACAGGAGTGCAGAGAGTATGGGAAGGAAGTGGAATCAGGGTGTTAGGGCAGATCACAGTTAGTGACAGGAGTGCAGGAGTGCAGACAGTATGGGAGGGAAGTGGAATCAGGGTGTTAGGGCAGATCACAGTTAGCGACAGTTTGTGTTTGTGATTTGGCCATGTGGATTTTTGTTTATTATGTTGATAGCCAATAATTATCCCATTGACAAGGCACATGGCCACAGCACGGTATGTTGCTATGTTGAAGTATAGTGGTGACAGCTCTGGCTCAGCCGTCACCTCATCCTTCACTAGAATGTAAGAGTGAGTGAGGGGAGGTGGCACGCGTCCAGGCATGACAGATGACATGTTTCAGTGCACAGCGTTCTCCTCACTCTGTATCACTCCAATTCCTCTCATAGAGAGAGGTTGTGATTGAAACTAATGGAGGTTTATTGAAACCTCACAGTGGATTTCCCTGTGCTGGGTTTGATGTGATAACTAATAGAACTGCCACAGTGATGCTCATGGGGAGGACAAGTATCTTCAGGAAGGTTTAGGATAGGACGAGGGACAGGACATGGTTATTATAAGTGACTGTGTATGGACCCTATAGGTAATGATCAATATTCAGGGTCAGTGAGATTTCCCTCTGACCCTGATCACACTCTGCTACACTTCCATGTGGTATATGCTGCACATGATCACATATTGGATGTATATGGTCTTCTGCAGCTCTCTCCTCTACCTGCCCTGGTGAAGTGTATAGCTTGTTATGGGAGGAATGCTGCAGACAGTCAGGGAACGTGTGTCAACCTCAGAACTCCCCATAAGCTTTTGAGGGTAAAACTTCATCTCACCCAGTTCTCTTAGTTCCCATATACACTGAGTGTATAAAACCTTAGGAACACCTTCCTAATATTGAGTTGCAGCCCCTTTTGCCCTGGGAACAGCTTCAATTTGTCAAGGCATGGACTCTACAAGGTGTCGAAAGAATTCCACAGGGCCCATGTTGACTCCAATGCTTCCCACAGTTGTGTCAAGTTGGCTGGATGTCCTTTGCTTGGTGGACCATTCTTGATACCCACGGGAAACTGTTAAGCGTGAAAAATCCAGCATCGGCCTCCCGAGTGGCACAGTAGTCTAAGGCATCACTACAGACCGAGGTTTGATCCCAGGCTGTGTTACAGCCAGCCGTGATCAGGAGACCCATGAGGCGGCGCACAATTGACCTAGTGTCGTCTGGGTTAGGGGAGAGTTTGGCCGGCCAGGATTTCCTTGTCCAATCGTGCATTAGCGAGTCCTTGGGGCAGGCCGGGGGCCTGCAAGCTGACTTCGGTCACCAGCTGGACGGTGTTTCCTCCGACACATTGGTGCGGCTGGTTAAGTGAGCAGTGTGTCAAGAAGCAGTGCGGGTTGGCAGGATCGGGTTTCAGAGGACACATGGCTCTCGACCTTCGCCTCTCCCTAGTCCGTAGGGGAGTTGCAGGGGTTGGGACAAGACTGTAACTACCAATTGGAATCCACAAAATTTGGGAGAAAAAGGTGTATAAAAAAAACCCAGCAGCGTTACAGTTGCTGACACACTCTTTTGTCTCGCCCATTCAACCTCTGAATGGCACACACGCACAATCCATATCTCAATAGTCTGAATCTTTAAAAATCCTTATTTAACCTGTCTCCTCCCCTTCATCTACACTCATTTAAATGTGGATTTAACAAGTGACATCAATAAGGAATCACCTGGTCAGTCTATGACATAGAAAGTGTCTATGTCATGCTCTAAATGGTTTGTACACTGAGTGTACATGCGCTGATATCGAACACTGTCCCTGCATGGCCATGATGAGAGCTGCCTCCTCCTCGTACAACAAGGACTGTTAGGCAACAGAAACTCAGAGGACCTCCTCATTTCATTAGCAGCTGGGCTGTGTGAGAAGCAGTAGCAGCTCCAGCATAATACAGGCTTTAGAGCTGGAGTCCCAGTGGAGCCACCGGGGGCTCCCTGCCAAAAAGCAGGAAATTAATATCGCCTCTCTCCGCCTCCAATCTCTCCACCTTCACACACAAGTGGGAAAGATTACAGGCGAACTGCAGCTCCTGATGAGGGAGTACACCATCACACCACACCACAACATCTATCCATCCGCCCCAACATGAAAAGACACTGGATTAGTGCTTGGAGACTAGCTACTTGTCCCCACTAGAGCTCTCAGGAGTAAACAGGAAGTCATTCCCCATTACCCTGGCCAATCACCAAGCACGTTGTTGTCTCCTGCTAATGGACTGACAGAGTGGAGACTGCATGTTTGTTTTTGGATGTGGTCTCGCTCAGTGCATCTCGCAAGGCGCCACCGACTCCTTCACTTAGCACCTTATTGGCCCAACGGTGTACTGAGCCCTGTTTAGTGCTCTGTTGTGTGATTTAATGAGACATCTAGTTATGTAGTCACTGAGGGAGAGAGGAGAAAGGTGCCGCTTCCTGAATGCTGAGTTGAGCACCTAATGATCCGCTCGGGAGACCAGTGGTGCCTGCAGCCCAGGGCTGGCTGCATGGAGCAGGCAGGTACTGCAGTAGGACTCGGCTCCAAGGCTGCAGAGGAGGGTTTCTGACTCAGAGTCCCCCTGTTGTTGGCGATTAGTTCAGTTGTGTCAAGTACCTGTCAGTGATTGAAATGTAATAGATGAGACCTTCTGGAAACATCTCTTCAACAAGGTGTGCTGCAGTCGTTAAGTACACAGTGAGGGAAATAGAGTGTCATTGAAATGTTGGGTTCTTCATGCACAAAAGCCCATTGGCTTACTGGAGGAGGGGAGTGGAGTGCTGTGCCCTTACTTGTAATGTAAACTATACAGGGACATGATGAACGTTGTCCAAGTGAGCCATATTTTCAAAACAGAGGAGGGGTTGTATGTGTCCTCTTAGCACATTCAGACAAAGCAGCAGCTGATAAAACAGTGTCCTCCTATGACCTTGCAGGGGGCCAACAGGTGTGTGTGCGCATGTGTGCATGTTCGTGCACGCATTTGTGCGTGTGTTTACGTGGCGGGGGCCATCAGGTGGCTCCTGAAGGTGTAGACTCGGCTCTCAGCCTTCCTTTAATATTGATGTGCTGTGTAGCCGAGGGCCTGTTGTCAGACTGCATTCAGATAAACGGCAGCACACGTACGCCCCACACACCCTGGGGGGCTATCTACCGTCTCAGGCCACTGAGGTGAGCAGAGCCGACCAGCCGGACGAGACAAAACAGAGCTCAGAGAGGGTTTGAGCTTCGGCAGTCCTTTGTTCTCCTCACATACCCATGGGGCTGCTCAAACACTACAGCCAACCGATGGGCGAGCTAAGAATCTGAGGGCCTGACTGTTAAATGGCACAAAACAGCACTCGGCTTCAGTTAAGAGGGGTGTTTTCAGACACGACTAGGGGAGGTTACGGAAATATAAATACTGTTGAGAGGGAATTAAAATCCCATTAAGTCAAATATGTTGTTGACCTTCCCTCTGTTAGGAGAAAGGATGTGGGCGGCAGGCAAACTCTAACTGTTATATACAACTCTCCATCTCCCATGCAATTTTCAACAGCAATTGAACTGAAAATATGAATCATTACCGAACCCCTGTTGATACAAAATATAAACAGCATCGTACAGTAGCAGTGGTTTGAAATCATTATTCACTAGTGTCCAATCAAAGTCAACCCCACCACAGATATGGAAGCATAGAATGTGAGATAGAGGATAGATATAAACCTGCTGTAGATATTCATTTAGAAGGATATTAAAACACCTTCTCTGGGGAATATGACACACTGTCTATGGGCCAGAGGATTTGAATAGCAATAAAATATTGCTTTGGATATTCATTATAAAAGCAGCAGCATCTTTTCTCTGGGTTTCATTCAATTTGAGAATTATTTATTGGTTTCTGTGGCATCTCACGTCTATGAAGTGACATTTGGAAAGTGAGTTTCTCTTCATTATGAGGATGGGAGAGTCAGTGTAACCAACCAATTTACATGTGAAAAATAGCTGGAAATATCATACCTTTGTACGCAGGCCTACAGTGCATAGCTTTTAACATATTCATGGGATTCAAACTGTTTGCATGTAGCTACTGACATTATTTATTATAAAAAACAGCAAAAGAGTTACCGAACATGTGTCTGACCTTAGCTAGACAACTTTCATTAGTATTAGAGCTACTGTACCATGATGTGTTGTACCTTTCAGATTACTGTTGTATTCATTTTACAATTACAGCCATTTGAGCCTCTTAAGTACAGGGTGGTGTCTGGCCCGACCTTTGACTGATAGATTGTTTTCTCTCCGAGTGAGACATCTACGGTGGGAGGCTGAGGGGGGAGCCTGTGCTCTGCCATGTAATTATGTCTCTCTCTCTCTCACCTCTCACCATGGCCAGCCACTCCTCTCAGCACCGTGCCTGCTGTCTCTCTCTCTCATCTCACCTCTCACCATGGCCAGCCACTCCTCTCAGCACCGTGCCTGCTGTCTCTCTCTCTCATCTCACCTCTCACCATGGCCAGCCACTCCTCTCAGCACCGTGCCTGCTGTCTCTCTCTCTCATCTCACCTCTCACCATGGCCAGCCACTCCTCTCAGCACCGTGCCTGCTGTCTCTCTCTCTCATCTCACCTCTCACCATGGCCAGCCACTCCTCTCAGCACCGTGCCTGCTGTCTCTCTCTCTCATCTCACCTCTCACCATGGCCAGCCACTCCTCTCAGCACCGTGCCTGCTGTCTCTCTCTCTCATCTCACCTCTCACCATGGCCAGCCACTCCTCTCAGCACCGTGCCTGCTGTCTCTCTCTCTCATCTCACCTCTCACCATGGCCAGCCACTCCTCTCAGCACCGTGCCTGCTGTCTCTCTCTCTCATCTCACCTCTCACCATGGCCAGCCACTCCTCTCAGCACCGTCCTGCTGTCTCTCTCTCTCATCTCACCTCTCACCATGGCCAGCCACTCCTCTCAGCACCGTGCCTGCTGTCTCTCTCTCTCATCTCACCTCTCACCATGGCCAGCCACTCCTCTCAGCACCGTGCCTGCTGTCTCTCTCTCTCATCTCACCTCTCACCATGGCCAGCCACTCCTCTCAGCACCGTGCCTGCTGTCTCTCTCTCTCATCTCACCTCTCACCATGGCCAGCCACTCCTCTCAGCACCGTCCTGCTGTCTCTCTCTTCTTACAGCTGAGCGCAGGTGGTTGCAATCTCCGCCTGTCCTGCAGCTATAAGTATACATTGAGCAATGCCTATATAGCCTGAGACCAGGGGAATACTTGTGGTTTACATTTCAGAAAGCACATACAATGATGGAAATGCTCATTCCCACAGTACACTCCTGCAGGCACAGCTCCCCTGTCCACAGCTCCCCTGTCCACAGCTCCCCTGTCCACAGCAGACAACACAGCTCCCCTGTAGACAACACATGACACAGCTCCCCTGTCCACAGTACACAACAGCTCCCCTGTCCACAGCACACAACAGCTCCCCTGTCCACAGCACACAACACAGCTCCCCTGTCCACAGTACACGGCACGGCTCCCCTGTCCACAGTACACAACACAGCTCCCCTGTCCACAGTACACAACACAGCTCTCCTGTCCACAGTACACAACACAGCTCCCCTGTCCACAGTACACAACACAGCTCCCCTGTCCACAGTACACAACACAGCTCTCCTGTCCACAGTACACAACACAGCTCCCCTGTCCACAGTACACAACACAGCTCCCCTGTCCACAGTACACAACACAGCTCCCCTGTCCACAGTACACAACAGCTCCCCTGTCCACAGCACACAACAGCTCCCCTGTCCACAGCACACAACACAGCTCCCCTGTCCACAGTACACGGCACGGCTCCCCTGTCCACAGTACACAACACAGCTCCCCTGTCCACAGTACACAACACAGCTCTCCTGTCCACAGTACACAACACAGCTCCCCTGTCCACAGTACACAACACAGCTCCCCTGTCCACAGTACACAACACAGCTCCCCTGTCCACAGCACACAACACAGCTCCCCTGTCCAAAGCACACAACACAGCTCCCCTGTCCACAGTACACAACACATCTCCCCTGTCCACAGTACACGACACATCTTCCCTGTCCACAGTACACAACACATCTCCCCTGTCCACAGTACACAACACATCTCCCCTGTCCACAGTACACGACACATCTCCCCTGTCCACAGTACACAACACATCTCCCCTGTCCACAGTACACAACACAGCTCCCCTATCCACAGTACACAACACAGTTCCCCTGTCCACAGTACACAACACAGCTCCCCTGTCCACAGTACACGACACAGCTCACCTGTCCACAGTACACGACACAGCTCCCCTGTCCACAGTACACGACACAGCTCCCCTGTCCACAATACACAACACATCTCCCCTGTCCACAGTACACAACACAGCTCCCTTGTCCACAACACATCTCCCCTATCCACAGTACACACCACAGCTCCCCTGTCCACAGTACACAACACATCTCCCCTATCCACAGTACACACCACATCTCCCCTATCCACAGTACACACCACAGCTCCCCTGTCCACAGTACACAACACAGCTCCCCTGTCCACAGTACACAACACAGTTCCCCTGTCCACAGTACACGACACATCTCCCCTATCCACAGTACACACCACAGCTCCCCTGTCCACAGTACACAACACAGCTCACCTGTCCACAGTACACAACACAGCTCCCCTGTCCACAGTACACAACACAGTTCCCCTGTCCACAGTACACAACACATCTCCCCTGTCCACAGTACACGACACAGCTCACCTGTCCACAGTACACAACACATCTCCCCTGTCCACAGTACACAACACATCTCCCCTGTCCACAGTACACGACACGACACAACACAGCTCCCTCTGAAATCCTTCCAGAATGAGCTCTTTTCTTTTTTTATGATTTTTTCTCTTGCCGGGTAAACAACAGGGGCCTTTTCACTAATATGGGTGATTTTGTCCCTGGTGTAAAGTAGTTTAATCCATCTCCAGCATAGTGGGGGAGGTGATTTATTGTTGCACGTTGTGCATTAACACACCGCCTCCGTTAACGACAGACAGACGCTACCACGGTACTGCCTGTAACAGCTGACACTCTGGAATAAGATGGAGCATTCAGATTATCTCCGGTATCAAATGAATTGCATGCCATGGGGTTAACCCCGGCATTATAAAACAATATCTTCTTCATCAGATCGGCTGCGGTTGGGCATGACGGTGAATAAATGAGACAGAGCTTTGCATGGGCTTGGTTCCCTCACTCTGTTCCTCTGTTCTATGGACTTGGTTCCCTCCCTCTGTTCCTCTGTTCCTTGGGCTTGGTTCCCTCCCTCTGTTCCTCTGTTCCATGGGCTTGGTTCCCTCCCTCTGTTCCTCTGTTCCATGGGCTTGGTTCCCTCCCTCTGTTCCATGGGCTTGGTTCCCTCCCTCTGTTCCTCTGTTCCATGGGCTTGGTTCCCTTCCTCTGTTCCATGTGCTTGGTTCCCTCCCTCTGTTCCTCTGTTCTATGGGCTTGGTTCCCTCCCTCTGTTCCTCTGTTCCATGGGCTTGGTTCCCTCCCTCTGTTCCTCTGTTCCATGGGCTTGGTTCCCTCCCTCTGTTCCTCTGTTCCATGGGCTTGGTTCCCTCTCTCTGTTCCTCTGTTCCATGGGCTTGGTTCCCACCGGTTGTTCCTCTGTTCCATGGACTTGGTTCCCTCCCTCTGTTCCTCTGTTCCGTGGGCTTGGTTCCCTCCCTCTGTTCCTCTGTTCCGTGGGCTTGGTTCCCTACCTCTGTTCCTCTGTTCCATGGACTTGGTTCCCTCCCTCTGTTCCTCTGTTCCATGGGCTTGGTTCCCACCGGTTGTTCCTCTGTTCCATGGACTTGGTTCCCTCCCTCTGTTCCTCTGTTCCGTGGGCTTGGTTCCCTCCCTCTGTTCCTCTGTTCCATGGGCTTTGTTCCCTCCCTCTGTTCCTCGGGCTTGGTTCCCTCCCTCTGTTCCATGGGCTTGGTTCCCTCCCTCTGTTCCTCTGTTCCATGGGCTTGGTTCCCTTCCTCTGTTCCATGTGCTTGGTTCCCTCCCTCTGTTCCTCTGTTCTATGGGCTTGGTTCCCTCCCTCTGTTCCTCTGTTCCGTGGGCTTGGTTCCCTCCCTCTGTTCCTCTGTTCCATGGGCTTGGTTCCCTCCCTCTGTTCCTCTGTTCCATGGGCTTGGTTCCCTCCCTCTGTTCCATGGGCTTGGTTCCCACCGGTTGTTCCTCTGTTCCTTGGGCTTGGTTCCCTCCCTCTGTTCCTCTGTTCCATGGGCTTGGTTCCCTCCCTCTGTTCCTCTGTTCCATGGGCTTGGTTCCCTCCCTCTGTTCCATGGGCTTGGTTCCCTCCCTCTGTTCCTCTGTTCCATGGGCTTGGTTCCCTTCCTCTGTTCCATGTGCTTGGTTCCCTCCCTCTGTTCCTCTGTTCTATGGGCTTGGTTCCCTCCCTCTGTTCCTCTGTTCCATGGGCTTGGTTCCCTCCCTCTGTTCCTCTGTTCCATGGGCTTGGTTCCCTCCCTCTGTTCCTCTGTTCCATGGGCTTGGTTCCCTCCCTCTGTTCCATGGGCTTGGTTCCCACCGGTTGTTCCTCTGTTCCATGGACTTGGTTCCCTCCCTCTGTTCCATGGGCTTGGTTCCCTCTCTCTGTTCCTCTGTTCCATGGGCTTGGTTCCCACCGGTTGTTCCTCTGTTCCATGGACTTGGTTCCCTCCCTCTGTTCCTCTGTTCCGTGGGCTTGGTTCCCTCCCTCTGTTCCTCTGTTCCGTGGGCTTGGTTCCCTACCTCTGTTCCTCTGTTCCATGGACTTGGTTCCCTCCCTCTGTTCCTCTGTTCCATGGGCTTGGTTCCCACCGGTTGTTCCTCTGTTCCATGGACTTGGTTCCCTCCCTCTGTTCCTCTGTTCCGTGGGCTTGGTTCCCTCCCTCTGTTCCTCTGTTCCATGGGCTTTGTTCCCTCCCTCTGTTCCTCGGGCTTGGTTCCCTCCCTCTGTTCCATGGGCTTGGTTCCCTCCCTCTGTTCCTCTGTTCCATGGGCTTGGTTCCCTTCCTCTGTTCCATGTGCTTGGTTCCCTCCCTCTGTTCCTCTGTTCTATGGGCTTGGTTCCCTCCCTCTGTTCCTCTGTTCCGTGGGCTTGGTTCCCTCCCTCTGTTCCTCTGTTCCATGGGCTTGGTTCCCTCCCTCTGTTCCTCTGTTCCATGGGCTTGGTTCCCTCCCTCTGTTCCATGGGCTTGGTTCCCACCGGTTGTTCCTCTGTTCCATGGACTTGGTTCCCTCCCTCTGTTCCATGGGCTTGGTTCCCTCTCTCTGTTCCTCTGTTCCATGGGCTTGGTTCCCACCGGTTGTTCCTCTGTTCCATGGACTTGGTTCCCTCCCTCTGTTCCTCTGTTCCGTGGGCTTGGTTCCCTCCCTCTGTTCCTCTGTTCCGTGGGCTTGGTTCCCTACCTCTGTTCCTCTGTTCCATGGACTTGGTTCCCTCCCTCTGTTCCTCTGTTCCGTGGGCTTGGTTCCCTCCCTCTGTTCCATGGGCGTGGTTCCCTCCCTCTGTTCCTCTGTTCCATGGGCTTGGTTCCCACCGGTTGTTCCTCTGTCCATGGGATTGGTTCCCTCCCTCTGTTCCTCTGTTCCGTGGGCTTGGTTCCCTCCCTCTGTTCCTCTGTTCCATGGGCTTTGTTCCCTCCCTCTGTTCCTCGGGCTTGGTTCCCTCCCTCTGTTCCATGGGCTTGGTTCCCTCCCTCTGTTCCTCTGTTCCATGGGCTTGGTTCCCTTCCTCTGTTCCATGTGCTTGGTTCCCTCCCTCTGTTCCTCTGTTCTATGGGCTTGGTTCCCTCCCTCTGTTCCTCTGTTCCGTGGGCTTGGTTCCCTACCTCTGTTCCTCTGTTCCATGGGCTTGGTTCCCTCCCTCTGTTCCTCGGGCTTGGTTCACTCCCTCTGTTCCTCTGTTCCATGGGCTTGGTTCCCACCGGTTGTTCCTCTGTTCCATGGACTTGGTACCCTCCCTCTGTTCCTCTGTTCCGTGGGCTTGGTTCCCTCCCTCTGTTCCTCAGACTTGGTTCCCTCCCTCTGTTCCTCTGTTCCGTGGGCTTGGTTCCCTCCCTCTGTTCCTCTGTTCCATGGGCATGGTTCCCTCCCTCTGTTCCATGGGCTTGGTTCCTACCCTCTGTTCCTCTGTTCCATGGGCTTGGTTCCCTCCCTCTGTTCCTCTGTTCCATGGGCTTGGTTCCCTCCCTCTGTTCCTCTGTTCCATGGGCTTTGTTCCCTCCCTCTGTTCCTCGGGCTTGGTTCCCTCCCTCTGTTCCATGGGCTTGGTTCCCTCCCTCTGTTCCTCTGTTCCATGGGCTTGGTTCCCTTCCTCTGTTCCATGTGCTTGGTTCCCTCCCTCTGTTCCTCTGTTCTATGGGCTTGGTTCCCTCCCTCTGTTCCTCTGTTCCGTGGGCTTGGTTCCCTACCTCTGTTCCTCTGTTCCATGGGCTTGGTTCCCTCCCTCTGTTCCTCGGGCTTGGTTCACTCCCTCTGTTCCTCTGTTCCATGGGCTTGGTTCCCACCGGTTGTTCCTCTGTTCCATGGACTTGGTACCCTCCCTCTGTTCCTCTGTTCCGTGGGCTTGGTTCCCTCCCTCTGTTCCTCAGACTTGGTTCCCTCCCTCTGTTCCTCTGTTCCGTGGGCTTGGTTCCCTCCCTCTGTTCCTCTGTTCCATGGGCATGGTTCCCTCCCTCTGTTCCATGGGCTTGGTTCCTACCCTCTGTTCCTCTGTTCCATGGGCTTGGTTCCCTCCCTCTGTTCCTCTGTTCCATGGGCTTGGTTCCCTCCCTCTGTTCCTCGGGCTTGGTTCACTCCCTCTGTTCCTCTGTTCCATGGGCTTGGTTCCCACCGGTTGTTCCTCTGTTCCATGGACTTGGTACCCTCCCTCTGTTCCTCTGTTCCGTGGGCTTGGTTCCCTCCCTCTGTTCCTCAGACTTGGTTCCCTCCCTCTGTTCCTCTGTTCCGTGGGCTTGGTTCCCTCCCTCTGTTCCTCTGTTCCATGGGCATGGTTCCCTCCCTCTGTTCCATGGGCTTGGTTCCTACCCTCTGTTCCTCTGTTCCATGGGCTTGGTTCCCTCCCTCTGTTCCTCTGTTCCATGGGCTTGGTTCCCTCCCTCTGTTCCTCTGTTCCATGGGCATGGTTCCCTCCCTCTGTTCCATGGGCTTGGTTCCTACCCTCTGTTCCTCTGTTCCATGGGCTTGGTTCCCTCCCTCTGTTCCTCTGTTCCATGGGCTTGGTTCCCTCCCTCTGTTCCTCGGGCTTGGTTCACTCCCTCTGTTCCTCTGTTCCATGGGCTTGGTTCCCACCGGTTGTTCCTCTGTTCCATGGACTTGGTACCCTCCCTCTGTTCCTCTGTTCCGTGGGCTTGGTTCCCTCCCTCTGTTCCTCAGACTTGGTTCCCTCCCTCTGTTCCTCTGTTCCGTGGGCTTGGTTCCCTCCCTCTGTTCCTCTGTTCCATGGGCATGGTTCCCTCCCTCTGTTCCATGGGCTTGGTTCCTACCCTCTGTTCCTCTGTTCCATGGGCTTGGTTCCCTCCCTCTGTTCCTCTGTTCCATGGGCTTGGTTCCCTCCCTCTGTTCCTCTGTTCCATGGGCTTGGTTCCCTCCCTCTGTTCCTCTGTTCCATTATTTTTTTTTTTTGTATATTATTATTATTATGTTTTCTTCTTGGGCCTCTATAACTATATCTATTGTTTTTATTTTTGTTGTTGTTGTGTGATTTGGATTAATCCCCTCTACCACACGGAACCCCACTAATCTACCGACGGAACGCAAGAGGTAGCTAACAACAGACCTCCATCCTATGCTAGCTTGCTACCGATGCCCTGGCTAGCTGTCTAAATCACCAACCAACCTCTCCACTCACCGGACCCTTTTGATCACTCGACTAAGCATGCCTCTCCTTAATGTCAATATGTCTTGTCCATTTCTGTTCTGGTTAGTGTTTATTGGCTTATTTCACTGTAGAGCCTCTAGTCCTGCTCACTATACCTTATCCAACCTATTAGTTCCACCACCCACACATGCAATGACATCTCCTGGTTTCAACGATGTTTCTAGAGACAATATCTCTCTCTTCATCACTCAATACCTAGGTTTACCTCCACTGTATTCACATCCTACCATACATTTGTCTGTACATTATACCTTGATGCTATTTTATCGCCCCCAGAAACCTCCTTTTACTCTATGTTCCAGACGTTCTAGACGACCAATTCTCATAGCTTTTAGCCGTACCCTTATTCTACTCCTCCTATGTTCCTCTGGCGATGTAGAGGTGAATCCAGGCCCTGCAGTGCCTGGCTCCACTCCTATTCCCCAGGCGCTCTCTTTTGACGACTTCTGTAACCGTAATAGCCTTGGTTTCATGCATGTTAACATTAGAAGCCTCCTCCCTAAGTTTGTTCTATTCACTGCTTTAGCACACTCTGCCAACCCGGATGTTCTAGCTGTGTCTGAATCCTGGCTTAGGAAGACCACCAAAAACTCAGACATTTTAATTCCAAACTACAACATTTTCAGACAAGATAGAACTGCCAAAGGGGGCGGTGTTGCAATCTACTGCAAAGATAGCCTGCAGAGTTCTGTCCTACTATCCAGGTCTGTACCCAAACAATTTGAACTTCTACTTTTAAAAATCCACCTCTCTAAAAACAAGTCTCTCACCGTTGCCGCCTGCTATAGACCACCCTCTGCCCCCAGCTGTGCTCTGGACACCATATGTGAACTGATTGCCCCCCATCTATCTTCAGAGTTCGTGCTGCTAGGCGACCTAAACTGGAACATGCTTAACACCCCAGCCATCCTACAATCTAAACTTGATGCCCTCAATCTCACACAAATTATCAATGAACCTACCAGGTACCTCCCCAAAACCTTGAACACGGGCACCCTCATAGATATCATCCTAACCAACTTCCCCTCTAAATACACCTCGGCTGTCTTCAACCAAGATCTCAGCGATCACTGCCTCATTGCCTGCATCCGTAATGGGTCAGCGGTCAAACGACCTCCACTCATCACTGTAAAACGATCCCTGAAACACTTCTGCGAGCAGGCCTTTCTAATCGACCTGGCCGGGGTATCCTGGAAGGATATTGATCTCATCCCGTCAGTAGAGGATGCCTGGATATTTTTTAAAAATGCCTTCCTAACCATCCTAAATAAACATGCCCCATTCAAGAAATTTAGAACCAGGAACAGATATAGCCCTTGGTTCTCCCCAGACCTGACTGCCCTTAACCAACACAAAAACATCCTATGGCGTTCTGCATTAGCATCGAACAGCCCCCGTGATATGCAGCTGTTCAGGGAAGCTAGAAACCATTATACACAGGCAGTTAGAAAAGCCAAGGCTAGCTTTTTCAAGCAGAAATTTGCTTCCTGCAACACTAACTCAAAAAAGTTCTGGGACACTGTAAAGTCCATGGAGAATAAGAACACCTCCTCCCAGCTGCCCACTGCACTGAAGATAGGAAACACTGTCACCACTGATAAATCCACCATAATTGAGAATTTCAATAAGCATTTTTCTACGGCTGGCCATGCTTTCCACCTGGCTACTCCTACCCCGGACAACAGCACTGCACCCCCAACAGCAACTCGCCCAAGCCTTCCCCATTTCTCCTTCTCCCAAATCCATTCAGCTGATGTTCTGAAAGAGCTGCAAAATCTGGACCCCTACAAATCAGCCGGGCTAGACAATCTGGACCCTTTCTTTCTAAAATTATCTGCCGAAATTGTTGCCACCCCTATTACTAGCCTGTTCAACCTCTCTTTCGTGTCGTCTGAGATTCCCAAAGATTGGAAAGCAGCTGCGGTCATCCCCCTCTTCAAAGGGGGGGACACTCTTGACCCAAACTGCTACAGACCTATATCTATCCTACCGTGCCTTTCTAAGGTCTTCGAAAGCCAAGTCAACAAACAGATTACCGACCATTTCGAATCTCACCATACCTTCTCTGCTATGCAATCTGGTTTCAGAGCTGGTCATGGTTGCACCTCAGCCACGCTCAAGGTCCTAAACGATATCTTAACCGCCATCGATAAGAAACATTACTGTGCAGCCGTATTCATTGATCTGGCCAAGGCTTTCGACTCTGTCAATCACCATATCCTCATCGGCAGACTCGACAGCCTTGGTTTCTCAAATGATTGCCTCGCCTGGTTCACCAACTACTTCTCTGATAGAGTTCAGTGTGTCAAATCGGAGGGTCTGCTGTCCGGACCTCTGGCAGTCTCTATGGGGGTGCCACAGGGTTCAATTCTTGGACCGACTCTCTTCTCTGTATACATCAATGAGGTCGCTCTTGCTGCTGGTGAGTCCCTGATCCACCTCTACGCAGACGACACCATTCTGTATACTTCCGGCCCTTCTTTGGACACTGTGTTAACAACCCTCCAGGCAAGCTTCAATGCCATACAACTCTCCTTCCGTGGCCTCCAATTGCTCTTGAATACAAGTAAAACTAAATGCATGCTCTTCAACCGATCGCTACCTGCACCTACCCGCCTGTCCAACATCACTACTCTGGACGGCTCTGACTTAGAATACGTGGACAACTACAAATACTTAGGTGTCTGGTTAGATTGTAAACTCTCCTTCCAGACCCATATCAAACATCTCCAATCCAAAGTTAAATCTAGAATTGGCTTCCTATTTCGCAACAAAGCATCCTTCACTCATGCTGCCAAACATACCCTTGTAAAACTGACCATCCTACCAATCCTCGACTTTGGCGATGTCATTTACAAAATAGCCTCCAATACCCTACTCAACAAATTGGATGCAGTCTATCACAGTGCAATCCGTTTTATCACCAAAGCCCCATATACTACCCACCATTGCGACCTGTACGCTCTCGTTGGCTGGCCCTCGCTTCATACTCGTCGCCAAACCCACTGGCTCCATGTCATCTACAAGACCCTGCTAGGTAAAGTCCCCCCTTATCTCAGCTCGCTGGTCACCATAGCATCTCCCACCTGTAGCACACGCTCCAGCAGGTATATCTCTCTAGTCACCCCCAAAACCAATTCTTTCTTTGGCCGCCTCTCCTTCCAGTTCTCTGCTGCCAATGACTGGAACGAACTACAAAAATCTCTGAAACTGGAAACACTTATCTCCCTCACTAGCTTTAAGCACCAACTGTCAGAGCAGCTCACAGATTACTGCACCTGTACATAGCCCACCTATAATTTAGCCCAAACAACTACCTCTTTCCCAACTGTATTTAATTTTAATTTATTTATTTATTTTGCTCCTTTGCACCCCATTATTTTTTTTATTTCTACTTTGCTCATTCTTCCATTGCTAAACTACCATTCCAGTATTTTACTTGCTATATTGTATTTACTTTGCCATCATGGCCTTTTTTGCCTTTACCTCCCTTCTCACCTCATTTGCTCACATTGTATATAGACTTGTTTATACTGCATTATTGACTGTATGTTTGTTTTTACTCCATGTGTAACTCTGTGTCGTTTTATCTGTCGAACATCTTTGCTTTATCTTGGCCAGGTCGCAATTGTAAATGAGAACTTGTTCTCAACTTGCCTACCTGGTTAAATAAAGGTAAAATAAATAAAAATTGGTTCCCTCCCTCTGTTCCTCTGTTCCGTGGGCTTGGTTCCCTCCCTCTGTTCCTCTGTTCCATGGGCTTTGTTCCCTCCCTCTGTTCCTCGGGCTTGGTTACCTCCCTCTGTTCCATGGGCTTGGTTCCCTCCCTCTGTTCCATGGGCTTGGTTCCCTCCCTCTGTTCCATGGGCTTGGTTCCCTCCCTCTGTTCCTCTGTTCCATGGGCTTGGTTCCCTTCCTCTGTTCCATGTGCTTGGTTCCCTCCCTCTGTTCCTCTGTTCTATGGGCTTGGTTCCCTCCCTCTGTTCCTCTGTTCCATGGGCTTTGTTCCCACCGGTTGTTCCTCTGTTCCATGGACTTGGTTCCCTCCCTCTGTTCCTCTGTTCTGTGTGCTTGGTTCCCTACCTCTGTTCCTCTGTTCCATGGACTTGGTTCCCTCCCTCTGTTCCTCTGTTCCGTGGGCTTGGTTCCCTTCCTCTGTTCCATGGGCGTGGTTCCCTCCCTCTGTTCCTCTGTTCCATGGACTTGGTTCCCTCCCTATGTTCCTCTGTTCTGTGTGCTTGGTTCCCTACCTCTGTTCCTCTGTTCCATGGACTTGGTTCCCTCCCTCTGTTCCTCTGTTCCGTGGGCTTGGTTCCCTTCCTCTGTTCCATGGGCGTGGTTCCCTCCCTCTGTTCCTCTGTTCCATGGGCTTGGTTCCCACCGGTTGTTCCTCTGTCCATGGGATTGGTTCCCTCCCTCTGTTCCTCTGTTCCGTGGGCTTGGTTCCCTCCCTCTGTTCCTCTGTTCCATGGGCTTTGTTCCCTCCCTCTGTTCCTCGGGCTTGGTTACCTCCCTCTGTTCCATGGGCTTGGTTCCCTCCCTCTGTTCCATGGGCTTGGTTCCCTCCCTCTGTTCCTCTGTTCCATGGGCTTGGTTCCCTTCCTCTGTTCCATGTGCTTGGTTCCCTCCCTCTGTTCTATGGGCTTGGTTCCCTCCCTCTGTTCCTCTGTTCCGTGGGCTTGGTTCCCTCCCTCTGTTCCGTGGGCTTGGTTCCCTACCTCTGTTCCTCTGTTCCATGGGCTTGGCTCCCTCCCTCTGTTCCTCGGGCTTGGTTCACTCCCTCTGTTCCTCTGTTCCATGGGCTTGGTTCCCTTCCTCTGTTCCATGTGCTTGGTTCCCTCCCTCTGTTCTATGGGCTTGGTTCCCTCCCTCTGTTCCTCTGTTCCGTGGGCTTGGTTCCCTCCCTCTGTTCCGTGGGCTTGGTTCCCTACCTCTGTTCCTCTGTTCCATGGGCTTGGCTCCCTCCCTCTGTTCCTCGGGCTTGGTTCACTCCCTCTGTTCCTCTGTTCCATGGGCTTGGTTCCCACCGGTTGTTCCTCTGTTCCATGGACTTGGTTCCCTCCCTCTGTTCCTCTGTTCTGTGTGCTTGGTTCCCTACCTCTGTTCCTCTGTTCCATGGACTTGGTTCCCTCCCTCTGTTCCTCTGTTCCGTGGGCTTGGTTCCCTTCCTCTGTTCCATGGGCGTGGTTCCCTCCCTCTGTTCCTCTGTTCCATGGACTTGGTTCCCTCCCTCTGTTCCTCTGTTCTGTGTGCTTGGTTCCCTACCTCTGTTCCTCTGTTCCATGGACTTGGTTCCCTCCCTCTGTTCCTCTGTTCCGTGGGCTTTGTTCCCTTCCTCTGTTCCATGGGCGTGGTTCCCTCCCTCTGTTCCTCTGTTCCATGGGCTTGGTTCCCACCGGTTGTTCCTCTGTCCATGGGATTGGTTCCCTCCCTCTGTTCCTCTGTTCCGTGGGCTTGGTTCCCTCCCTCTGTTCCTCTGTTCCATGGGCTTTGTTCCCTCCCTCTGTTCCTCGGGCTTGGTTACCTCCCTCTGTTCCATGGGCTTGGTTCCCTCCCTCTGTTCCATGGGCTTGGTTCCCTCCCTCTGTTCCTCTGTTCCATGGGCTTGGTTCCCTTCCTCTGTTCCATGTGCTTGGTTCCCTCCCTCTGTTCTATGGGCTTGGTTCCCTCCCTCTGTTCCTCTGTTCCGTGGGCTTGGTTCCCTCCCTCTGTTCCGTGGGCTTGGTTCCCTACCTCTGTTCCTCTGTTCCATGGGCTTGGCTCCCTCCCTCTGTTCCTCGGGCTTGGTTCACTCCCTCTGTTCCTCTGTTCCATGGGCTTGGTTCCCTTCCTCTGTTCCATGTGCTTGGTTCCCTTCCTCTGTTCCATGTGCTTGGTTCCCTCCCTCTGTTCCTCTGTTCTATGGGCTTGGTTCCCTCCCTCTGTTCCTCTGTTCCATGGGCTTGGTTCCCACCAGTTGTTCCTCTGTTCCATGGACTTGGTTCCCTCCCTCTGTTCCTCTGTTCTGTGTGCTTGGTTCCCTACCTCTGTTCCTCTGTTCCATGGGCTTGGTTCCCTCCCTCTGTTCTATGGGCTTGGTTCCCTCCCTCTGTTCCTCTGTTCCGTGGGCTTGGTTCCCTACCTCTGTTCCTCTGTTCCATGGGCTTGGCTCCCTCCCTCTGTTCCTCGGGCTTGGTTCACTCCCTCTGTTCCTCTGTTCCATGGGCTTGGTTCCCTTCCTCTGTTCCATGTGCTTGGTTCCCTCCCTCTGTTCTATGGGCTTGGTTCCCTCCCTCTGTTCCTCTGTTCCGTGGGCTTGGTTCCCTCCCTCTGTTCCGTGGGCTTGGTTCCCTACCTCTGTTCCTCTGTTCCATGGGCTTGGCTCCCTCCCTCTGTTCCTCGGGCTTGGTTCACTCCCTCTGTTCCTCTGTTCCATGGGCTTGGTTCCCACCGGTTGTTCCTCTGTTCCATGGACTTGGTTCCCTCCCTCTGTTCCAAGGGCTTGGTTCCCACCCTCTATTCCTCTGTTCCATGGGCTTGGTTCCCTCCCTCTGTTCCTCTGTTCCATGGGCTTGGCTCCCTCCCTCTGTTCCTCGGGCTTGGTTCACTCCCTCTGTTCCTCTGTTCCATGGGCTTGGTTCCCACCGGTTGTTCCTCTGTTCCATGGGCTTGGTTCCCTCCCTTTGTTCCTCTGTTCCATGGGCTTGGTTCCCACCCTCTGTTCCTCTGTTCCATGGGCTTGGTTCCCTCCCTCTGTTCCATGGGCTTGGTTCCCTCCCTCTGTTCCTCTGTTCCATGGGCTTGGTTCCCTCCCTCTGTTCTTCAGTTCCATGGGCTTGGTTCCCTCCCTCTGTTCCTCTGTTCCGTGGGCTTGGTTCCCTCCCTCTGTTCCGTGGGCTTGGTTCTCTACCTCTGTTCCTCTGTTCCATGGGCTTGGCTCCCTCCCTCTGTTCCTCGGGCTTGGTTCACTCCCTCTGTTCCTCTGTTCCATGGGCTTGGTTCCCACCGGTTGTTCCTCTGTTCCATGGACTTGGTTCCCTCCCTCTGTTCCATGGGCTTGGTTCCCACCCTCTATTCCTCTGTTCCATGGGCTTGGTTCCCTCCCTCTGTTCCTCTGTTCCATGGGCTTGGCTCCCTCCCTCTGTTCCTCGGGCTTGGTTCACTCCCTCTGTTCCTCTGTTCCATGGGCTTGGTTCCCACCGGTTGTTCCTCTGTTCCATGGACTTGGTTCCCTCCCTCTGTTCCATGGGCTTGGTTCCCACCCTCTGTTCCTCTGTTCCATGGGCTTGGTTCCCTCCCTCTGTTCTTCTGTTCCATGGGCTTGGTTCCCTCCCTCTGTTCCTCTGTTCCGTGGGCTTGGTTCCCTCCCTCTGTTCCGTGGGCTTGGTTCCCTACCTCTGTTCCTCTGTTCCATGGGCTTGGCTCCCTCCCTCTGTTCCTCGGGCTTGGTTCACTCCCTCTGTTCCTCTGTTCCATGGGCTTGGTTCCCACCGGTTGTTCCTCTGTTCCATGGACTTGGTTCCCTCCCTCTGTTCCATGGGCTTGGTTCCCACCCTCTATTCCTCTGTTCCATGGGCTTGGTTCCCTCCCTCTGTTCCTCTGTTCCATGGGCTTGGCTCCCTCCCTCTGTTCCTCGGGCTTGGTTCACTCCCTCTGTTCTTCTCTTCCATGGGCTTGGTTCCCTCCCTCTGTTCCTCTGTTCCGTGGGCTTGGTTCCCACCCTCTGTTCCTCTGTTCCATGGGCTTGGTTCCCTCCCTCTGTCCTCTGTTCCATGGGCTTGGTTCCCTCCCTCTGTTCCTCTGTTCCATGGGCATGGTTCCCTCCCTCTGTTCCATGGGCTTGGTTCCCACCCTCTGTTCCTCTGTTCCATGGGCTTGGTTCCCTCCCTTTGTTCCTCTGTTCCATGGGCTTGGTTCCCTCCCTCTGTTCCTCTGTTCCATGGGCATGGTTCCCTCCCTCTGTTCCATGGGCTTGGTTCCCACCCTCTGTTCCTCTGTTCCATGGGCTTGGTTCCCTCCCTTTGTTCCTCTGTTCCATGGGCTTGGTTGCCTCCCTCTGTTCTTCTGTGCCATGGGCTTGGTTCCCTCCCTCTGTTCTTCTTTTCAATGGGGCTACTGCTTTGTTTCTTCTCTTTGTAAGCACGGACTTCACACACACACACAGGTGTGCACACATACACACACTCACACACACCTAGAGCTTTTGTAAACCTGACAAACTGATGTTGAATGTGTTCAGTTTGTCTGTCAAAAAGATTTCATGCAGCAAGTCATTTTTTATTTTATTTCAGCAGACACTAGTGATTTGCTTTTAACCCGGAATATAATGACGTTGTTGAGTATGGAGAGATATGTGCTATGACATAATTCAATCATTTTCATTCATAATGGCACATGGTCTTTACTGGAGCTTTTAACTTCATTGTTTTTCAACTATGTTTGACAGAAATAAGCATCAAACTTTACTTGTCTATGAAATCCAATCCCGCTCTAATATCCTTGTATTCATGTCTAATTTTCTGCATCATAGTCATGTTCACTTGCAAATTCATATTTAGCCTGGAAATGAAAACATTTATAGCAGCAATTATCTCATGCATAATTACAAGTGCATGCATGAAGACTCAATAACATCTAGCCATAGGACACTTGTATGAAAACACTACAATTTCACATAACATGACATGATATCTCAAATAACACAACACATTTTTTATTGTTCAACTTTCTCCCCCGTTAACTTTAGCCCGAAACAAATTGTGTCTGTCTGACAACTAATGAAATATTGAATTCTCACCTCCACATTCACACATCAACTCCACCACCATTAGGGCCCGTGGCTGGTGAGGCCCTAAATTAAATGGCTAGGAAATCCTTTCATTCTGTTGACCCGTGAGAACTATTGATTGAGGGGGTATTGGGCAGAGTCCTGACTTTCTCCTTTAATCAATTAATCACACTTCCTCAATGCGCTGATTTACAGCCAGCCCAACAGACTGGAGAGTGAACAGGATCTGTCCTCTGGGACTACAGACAGGCAGTCAGGAACACACTACCTTGGAACGCATTTGCAAAGCCAATTTACACAGTGCATCCGAGAATAGATCACACAGACATTGACAATCAATGACCGAGCTAGCTAACTTATAGAACCCCATTTCCAATGGTGTAGGAGGGGAGGAGCGGTGGTAGTGACACGGGCATACCCCAACCTTTCTGCCTTTCAACCCTCTCTCTCTGTCTCTCTGTCTCTGTGTCTCTCTGTGTATCTCTGTGTATCTCGCTGTCTGCCATTCTAACCAAAGGTTATTTTTTTATTGATGGAAATGTCATGACTATTTGAAGGCCCCTTACAGCTGAACATGAAAGGAAACGGGAGTCTTTGTGAAGAGTGGTATTTGTCCCGCTCATGTACAATGCACTACACTCCCTTCCTAGAAGCCATTTAGAGTCTGGGATGGGAAGCTGCTATTTGGAAGATTCACCCTCCTATGTGGCGAAATGTCAGTGGCACCCAAAGGCACCGCTACACCCCCACCAAATCAGACAGTCACCAGTCACAGGAGACACCTTATGGGTCTCTCATCAACACAGCTAAATCTCCACAGCACGGCAGACTAGCATGGCCGTGAGACTACAAATCGTGTACAAAGGTCAACCTACGCAATTGACAATTTTGTATTGATATCTGCCCTATTTCAGATTATTTTCTGCATATTTTATTGGTGCCAGATGAAACTTGAAATCTGGGGACAAGACTATGACCAGACTAGCATGGCTGGAACCTACTAATCATTTTGAAAGTCTACCTATTGCTCTGTAACATCTGTATTTGGTGTGTGTGGTCTAGGTCTGAGAGCTGATGATTACTGTGTTCCAAGAGTGCATTCAATTGAAGGATCTAGAAGTGAGTCCATAAAGGGGGGAGATCCATCCTGGAGAGTGTGATGATTACTCTCTAGACTCTCTGTGGTTAATTTGCCAGTGGATGGTCAGACCAAGTGGAGAGTAGATGATCTGAATGGAGGAGAGCTCCTCAGGTGTTTGAGGTGGAGTGGTGGAGTGATTGGAGAAGGCTGGCTGAGGTGGAGTGACTGAAGAAGGCTGGCTGTGGTGGAGTGGCTGAAGAAGGCTGGCTGTGGTGGAGTGATTGGAGAAGGCTGGTTGAGGTGGAGTGGCTGAAGAAGGCTGGCTGAGGTGGAGTGGCTGGAGAAGGCTGGCTGTGGTGGAGTGATTGGAGAAGGCTGGCTGTGGTGGAGTGATTGGAGAAGGCTGGTTGAGGTGGAGTGGCTGAAGAAGGCTGGCTGAGGTGGAGTGGCTGAAGAAGGCTGGTTGAGGTGGAGTGGCTGAAGAAGGCTGGTTGAGGTGGAGTGATTGGAGAAGGCTGGCTGAGGTGGAGTGGCTGAAGAAGGCTGGCTGAGGTGGAGTGGCTGGAGAAGGCTGGCTGTGGTGGAGTGATTGGAGAAGGCTGGCTGTGGTGGAGTGATTGGAGAAGGCTGGTTGAGGTGGAGTGGCTGAAGAAGGCTGGCTGAGGTGGAGTGGCTGGAGAAGGCTGGTTGAGTTGGAGTGGCTGAAGAAGGCTGGTTGAGGTGGAGTGATTGGAGAAGGCTGGCTGAGGTGGAGTGGCTGGAGAAGGCTGGCTGTGGTGGAGTGATTGGAGAAGGCTGGCTGAGGTGGAGTGGCTGAAGAAGGCTGGCTGAGGTGGAGTGGCTGGAGAAGGCTGGCTGTGGTGGAGTGATTGGAGAAGGCTGGCTGTGGTGGAGTGATTGGAGAAGGCTGGTTGAGGTGGAGTGGCTGAAGAAGGCTGGCTGAGGTGGAGTGGCTGGAGAAGGCTGGTTGAGTTGGAGTGGCTGAAGAAGGCTGGTTGAGGTGGAGTGATTGGAGAAGGCTGGCTGAGGTGGAGTGGCTGGAGAAGGCTGGCTGTGGTGGAGTGATTGGAGAAGGCTGGCTGTGGTGGAGTGATTGGAGAAGGCTGGTTGAGGTGGAGTGGCTGAAGAAGGCTGGCTGAGGTGGAGTGGCTGGAGAAGGCTGGTTGAGGTGGAGTGGCTGAAGAAGGCTGGTTGAGGTGGAGTGATTGGAGAAGGCTGGCTGAGGTGGAGTGGCTGGAGAAGGCTGGCTGTGGTGGAGTGATTGGAGAAGGCTGGCTGTGGTGGAGTGGCGGAGTGATTGGAGAAGTCTGGTTGAGGTAGAGTGACTGAAGATGGCTGGTTGAGGTGGAGTGGTGGAGTGATTGGAGAAGGCTGGTTGAGGTGGAGTGACTGAAGAAGGCTGGTTGAGGTGGAGTGGTGGAGTGATTGGAGAAGGCTGGTTGAGGTGGAGTGGCTGAAGAAGGCTGGCTGTGGTGGAGTGATTGGAGAAGGCTGGTTGAGGTGGAGTGGCTGAAGAAGGCTGGCTGTGGTGGAGTGATTGGAGAAGGCTGGTTGAGGTGGAGTGACTGAAGAAGGCTGGCTGAGGTGGAGTGGTGGAGTGATTGGAGAAGGCTGGCTGAGGTGGAGTGATTGGAGAAGGCTGGTTGAGGTGGAGTGGTGGAGTGGCTGAAGAAGGCTGGCTGTGGTGGAGTGACTGAAGAAGGCTGGCTGAGGTGGAGTGGCTGAAGAAGGCTAGCTGTGGTGGAGTGACTGAAGAAGGCTGGCTGTGGTGGAGTGACTGAAGAAGGCTGGCTGTGGTGGAGTGGCTGAAGAAGGCTGGCTGAGGTGGAGTGACTGAAGAAGGCTGGCTGAGGTAGAGTGGCTGAAGAAGGCTGGCTGAGGTGGAGTGGCTGAAGAAGGCTAGCGCTGGTGGAGTGGCTGAAGAAGGCTGGCTGAGGTGGAGTGGCTGAAGAAGGCTGGTTGAGGTGGAGTGACTGAAGAAGGCTGGTTGAGGTAGAGTGGCTGAAGAAGGCTGGTTGAGGTGGAGTGGCTGAAGAAGGCTGGTTGAGGTGGAGTGACTGAAGAAGGCTAGCTGTGGTGGAGTGGCTGAAGAAGGCTGGCTGAGGTGGAGTGGCTAGAGAAGGCTGGCTGAGGTGGAGTGGCTGAAGAAGGCTGGCTGAGGTGGAGTGGCTGGAGAAGGTTGGCTGAGGTGGAGTGTCTGGAGAAGGCGGGAGTTGGTGGCTAGTTGTGCTATCCAGTTTTGAAATGGCCAGAAGTGGCTGGCTTGACTGGGTGGTGGAGCCGTTTCCAGTTTCCACACCAGTTGATACATTACCATTCCAGTCTTCTCCTCTCCTCCATTTTAAAACACAGGTGACTTTTTCTTTCCCCCTGGTAAGGCTGCAGGATATAAGATCTGAAAGGCTGCAGGATATAAGATCTGAAAGGCTGCAGGATATAAGATCTGAAAGGCTGCAGGATATAAGATCTGAAAGGCTGCAGGATATAAGATCTGAAAGGCTGCAGGATATAAGATCTGAAAGGCTGCAGGATATAAGATCTGAAAGGCTGCAGGATATACGATCTGAAAGGCTGCAGGATATAAGATCTGAAAGGCTGCAGGATATAAGATCTGAAAGGCTGCAGGATATAAGATCTGAAAGGCTGCAGGATATAAGATCTGAAAGGCTGCAGGATATAAGATCTGAAAGGCTGCAGGATATAAGATCTGAAAGGCTGCAGGATATAAGATCTGAAAGGCTGCAGGATATAAGATCTGAAAGGCTGCAGGATATAAGATCTGAAAGGCTGCAGGATATAAGATCTGAAAGGCTGCAGGATATAAGATCTGAAAGGCTGCAGGATATAAGATCTGAAAGGCTGCACTGCATCTTCAGTAAAAGCTTTTCCTTTATTGATTTCTGTTACTTCATCTTTTTTGTGTTATGGTGAAAGACCATTTCTATTGTGTTAAACCACAATATCAGCAGCTGTCCATCAACTGGTTGTTGTCATTGTGATGTTAATGCTTCCCCATATATCAGTCTCAGTTCACCAGACAAAAGGTTTCAGAAATAACAAGCAACAGACTGTTTTTCCTTCCATGCTGTCATGACCTGCTCATGTTTAACTTCCTGGACTAGGGTGTAGTGATGTTACTCCTATGTTTGCACTATTGAAAAAAAACTTGAGACTCAGTCTTGGAATTTCATTGGATTTATGCAGGGAATGGAAAAATATTCCACCGGAAACGATGGTAATAAAGTACCATAACAGGAACAAATAACGTTATAAAACAGCTCATTAGCCCTGAGGTGCTAAGTCATCCAGGTGAGCACAGATAATGCAAAGTTGGAGATTGGCAATTATGAAAACGATCATCTTTCTGCTTATCTGGATTACTTGGGTATATTACGCCAACCAACATGTCCCAATGTTTGCGATCTGACCTTATTCCTGGGTGCCTATTTACTGTCAAAATATTTCTTCAGGCACATCATTTTCTTTCCATAACACAAACTTTAGATCAGGGGAAATAAATTGGAACTAAATGTGAAAAGCAGGACAAGTCAGAAGCACCCAACTCTCTACTGGGCTGTAAAGTTACAGCCCTACACATTTCAATAGAGCCATAGTAGTGTAGAAATAGATGGAGCAGCTATGAATGAATGATACCTCCCAGGTTTAATTAGCAATTAAGGTTAATTAGCAGATGTACAGTCTCCTTTAATCTTGTGTGGCTGTGGAGTTATTAGGCTTCTCTATATGACAGAAGGACACCCAATGGACCAGCACTGAACACACATTCAGGGTGAACTAATGGTGAGACTGCAGTAATTAGCTTATGTTTTGTGACTTGCCTTGTTTAGCGAGGCCAAATGTTCCCTATCATTCACTTACTCGGCTACAGACCGGCGGACAGGTTTTTACGTATTTATTATAAGATGAGTTGTATAGATCCTCATCCAGGTAGATTGCTCACCAACAAATGTAGCAAATGTAACGCAGTGTGTGCATGCGTATGAGTGTGTGTGGTAGATGTGTTTTGTCGTGAGTGGGTGTTCTCCCCTTGAATTCGATTTTTACCTCTATTCTATTTAGCATAGTGTGGTACTGAATCACATTATTCTAACATTGATAGAACTGTTGAATCACAAAGTAGAATCACTTTGTTTGAGAGACAAACGAAATGAGAATTGACTTTTCAAGTCAACTATAATAATCAACATGGAAAAAGCTAGACAAGTGGACTTAGTGCACTGACAAGTGGCCTTAGTGATCTGACAAGTGGACTTAGTGCTCTGACAAGTGGACTTAGTTCTCTGACAAGTTGACTTAGTGCTCTGACAAGTTGACTTAGTGCTCTGACAAGTTGACTTAGTGCTCTGACAAGTGGCCTTAGTGCTCTGACAAGTGGACTTAGTTCTCTGACAAGTGGAATCTCTGACAAGTGGCCTTAGTGCTCTGATAAGTGGCCTTAGTTCTCTGACAAGTGGCCTTAGTGCTCTGACAAGTGGACTTAGTGCTCTGACAAGTGGACTTAGTTCCCTGACAAGTGGACTTAGTGCTCTGACAAGTGGACTTAGTTCTCTGACAAGTGGAATCTCTGAGAAGTGGACTTAGTTCCCTGACAAGTGGACTTAGTGCTCTGACAAGTGGACTTAGTTCTCTGACAAGTGGAATCTCTGACAAGTGGACTTAGTTCTCTGACCAGTTGACTTAGTGCTCTGACCAGTTGACTTAGTGCTCTGACAAGTTGACTTAGTGCTTTGACAAGTGGACTTAGTGCTCTGACAAGTTGACTTAGTGCTCTGGCAAGTTGACTTACTGCTCTAACAAGTGGACTTAGTGCTCTGACAAGTGGACTTAGTTCTCTGACAAGTGGACTTAGTGCTCTGACAAGTGGACTTAGTTCCCTGACAAGTGGACTTAGTTCTCTGACAATTGGAATCTCTGACAAGTGGACTTAGTTCTCTGACAAGTGGCCTTAGTGCTCTGACAAGTGGCCTTAGTTCTCTGACAAGTGGCCTTAGTTCTCTGGCAAGTGGACTTAGTGCTCTGACAAGTGGACGTAGTGCTCTGACAAGTGAACTTAGTGCTCTGACAAGTGGACGTAGTGCTCTGACAAATGGACTTAGTGCTCTGACAAGTGGCCTTAGTGCTCTGACAAGTGGACTTAGTGCTCTGACAAGTGGACTTAGTGCTCTGACAAGTTGACTTAGTGCTCTGGCAAGTTGACTTAGTGCTCTGACAAGTGGACTTAGTGCTCTGACAAGTGGACTTAGTTCTCTGACAAGTGGACTTAGTGCTCTGACAAGTGGACTTAGTTCCCTGACAAGTGGACTTAGTTCTCTGACAATTGGAATCTCTGACAGGTGGACTTAGTTCTCTGATAAGTGGCCTTAGTTCTCTGGAAAGTGGACTTAGTTCTCTGGCAAGTGGACTTAGTTCTCTGGCAAGTGGACTTAGTTCTCTGACAAGTGGACGTAGTGCTCTGACAAGTGGACGTAGTGCTCTGACAAGTGAACTTAGTGCTCTGACAAGTGGACGTAGTGCTCTGACAAATGGACTTAGTGCTCTGACAAGTGGCCTTAGTGCTCTGACAAGTGGGCTTAGTGCTCTGACAAGTGGACTTAGTTCCCTGACAAGTGGACTTAGTGCTCTGACAAGTGGACTTAGTTCTCTGACAAGTGGAATCTCTGACAAGTGGACTTAGTTCTCTGACCAGTGGACTTAGTGCTCTGACAAGTGGACTTAGTTCCCTGACAAGTGGACTTAGTTCTCTGACAATTGGAATCTCTGACAGGTGGACTTAGTTCTCTGATAAGTGGCCTTAGTTCTCTGGAAAGTGGACTTAGTTCTCTGGCAAGTGGACTTAGTTCTCTGGCAAGTGGACTTAGTTCTCTGACAAGTGGACGTAGTGCTCTGACAAGTGGACGTAGTGCTCTGACAAGTGAACTTAGTGCTCTGACAAGTGGACGTAGTGCTCTGACAAATGGACTTAGTGCTCTGACAAGTGGCCTTAGTGCTCTGACAAGTGGGCTTAGTGCTCTGACAAGTGGACTTAGTTCCCTGACAAGTGGACTTAGTGCTCTGACAAGTGGACTTAGTTCTCTGACAAGTGGAATCTCTGACAAGTGGACTTAGTTCTCTGACCAGTGGACTTAGTGCTCTGACAAGTGGACTTAGTTCCCTGACAAGTGGACTTAGTTCTCTGACAATTGGAATCTCTGACAGGTGGACTTAGTTCTCTGATAAGTGGCCTTAGTTCTCTGGAAAGTGGACTTAGTTCTCTGGCAAGTGGACTTAGTTCTCTGGCAAGTGGACTTAGTTCTCTGACAAGTGGACGTAGTGCTCTGACAAGTGGACGTAGTGCTCTGACAAGTGAACTTAGTGCTCTGACAAGTGGACGTAGTGCTCTGACAAATGGACTTAGTGCTCTGACAAGTGGCCTTAGTGCTCTGACAAGTGGGCTTAGTGCTCTGACAAGTGGACTTAGTTCCCTGACAAGTGGACTTAGTGCTCTGACAAGTGGACTTAGTTCTCTGACAAGTGGAATCTCTGACAAATGGACTTAGTGCTCTGACAAGTGGCCTTAGTGCTCTGACAAGTGGGCTTAGTGCTCTGACAAGTTGCCTTACTGCTCTGACAAGTGGACTTAGTGCTCTGACAAGTTGACTTAGTGCTCTGGCAAGTTGACTTACTGCTCTAACAAGTGGACTTAGTGCTCTGACAAGTGGACTTAGTTCTCTGACAAGTGGACTTAGTGCTCTGACAAGTGGACTTAGTTCCCTGACAAGTGGACTTAGTTCTCTGACAATTGGAATCTCTGACAAGTGGACTTAGTTCTCTGATAAGTGGCCTTAGTTTTCTGACAAGTGGCCTTAGTTCTCTGACAAGTGGCCTTAGTGCTCTGACAAGTGGCCTTAGTTCTCTGACAAGTGGCCTTAGTTCTCTGGCAAGTGGACTTAGTGCTCTGACAAGTGGACGTAGTGCTCTGACAAGTGAACTTAGTGCTCTGACAAGTGGACGTAGTGCTCTGACAAATGGACTTAGTGCTCTGACAAGTGGCCTTAGTGCTCTGACAAGTGGACTTAGTGCTCTGACAAGTGGACTTAGTGCTCTGACAAGTTGACTTAGTGCTCTGGCAAGTTGACTTAGTGCTCTGACAAGTGGACTTAGTGCTCTGACAAGTGGACTTAGTTCTCTGACAAGTGGACTTAGTGCTCTGACAAGTGGACTTAGTTCCCTGACAAGTGGACTTAGTTCTCTGACAATTGGAATCTCTGACAGGTGGACTTAGTTCTCTGATAAGTGGCCTTAGTTCTCTGGAAAGTGGACTTAGTTCTCTGGCAAGTGGACTTAGTTCTCTGGCAAGTGGACTTAGTTCTCTGACAAGTGGACGTAGTGCTCTGACAAGTGGACGTAGTGCTCTGACAAGTGAACTTAGTGCTCTGACAAGTGGACGTAGTGCTCTGACAAATGGACTTAGTGCTCTGACAAGTGGCCTTAGTGCTCTGACAAGTGGGCTTAGTGCTCTGACAAGTGGACTTAGTTCCCTGACAAGTGGACTTAGTGCTCTGACAAGTGGACTTAGTTCTCTGACAAGTGGAATCTCTGACAAGTGGACTTAGTTCTCTGACCAGTTGACTTAGTGCTCTGACAAGTTGACTTAGTGCTCTGACAAGTGGACTTAGTGCTCTGACAAGTTGACTTAGTGCTCTGGCAAGTTGACTTGGTGCTCTGACAAGTGGACTTAGTTCTCTGACAAGTGGACTTAGTGCTCTGACAAGTGGACTTAGTTCTCTGACAATTGGAATCTCTGACAAGTGGACTTAGTTCTCTGATAAGTGGCCTTAGTTTTCTGACAAGTGGCCTTAGTTCTCTGACAAGTGGCCTTAGTGCTCTGACAAGTGGCCTTAGTTCTCTGACAAGTGGCCTTAGTTCTCTGGCAAGTGGACTTAGTGCTCTGACAAGTGGACGTAGTGCTCTGACAAGTGAACTTAGTGCTCTGACAAGTGGACGTAGTGCTCTGACAAATGGACTTAGTGCTCTGACAAGTGGCCTTAGTGCTCTGACAAGTGGACTTAGTGCTCTGACAAGTGGACTTAGTGCTCTGACAAGTTGACTTAGTGCTCTGGCAAGTTGACTTAGTGCTCTGACAAGTGGACTTAGTGCTCTGACAAGTGGACTTAGTTCTCTGACAAGTGGACTTAGTGCTCTGACAAGTGGACTTAGTTCCCTGACAAGTGGACTTAGTTCTCTGACAATTGGAATCTCTGACAGGTGGACTTAGTTCTCTGATAAGTGGCCTTAGTTCTCTGGAAAGTGGACTTAGTTCTCTGGCAAGTGGACATAGTTCTCTGGCAAGTGGACTTAGTTCTCTGACAAGTGGACGTAGTGCTCTGACAAGTGGACGTAGTGCTCTGACAAGTGAACTTAGTGCTCTGACAAGTGGACGTAGTGCTCTGACAAATGGACTTAGTGCTCTGACAAGTGGCCTTAGTGCTCTGACAAGTGGGCTTAGTGCTCTGACAAGTGGACTTAGTTCCCTGACAAGTGGACTTAGTGCTCTGACAAGTGGACTTAGTTCTCTGACAAGTGGAATCTCTGACAAGTGGACTTAGTTCTCTGACCAGTTGACTTAGTGCTCTGACAAGTTGACTTAGTGCTCTGACAAGTGGACTTAGTGCTCTGACAAGTTGACTTAGTGCTCTGGCAAGTTGCCTTAGTGCTCTGACAAGTGGACTTAGTTCTCTGACAAGTGGACTTAGTGCTCTGACAAGTGGCCTTAGTTCTCTGACAAGTGGCCTTAGTTCTCTGGCAAGTAGACTTAGTTCTCTGACAAGTGGACTTAGTGCTCTGACAAGTGGATGTAGTGCTCTGACAAGTTGACTTAGTGCTCTGACAAGTGGACGTAGTGCTCTGACAAATGGACTTAGTGCTCTGACAAGAGGCCTTAGTGCTCTGACAAGTGGACTTAGTGCTCTGACAAGTGGACTTAGTGCTCTGACAAGTGGACTTAGTGCTCTGACAAGTGGCCTTAGTGTTCTGACAAGTGGACTTAGTGCTCTGACAAGTGGCCTTAGTGCTCTGACAAGTGGCCTTTGTGCTCTGACAAGTGGACTTAGTGCTCTGACAAGTGGCCTGTGTGCTCTGACAAGTGGCCTTTGTGCTCTGACAAGTGGACTTAGTGCTCTGACAAGTGGCCTTAGTTCTCTGACAAGTGACGTGAGTTGTTGATTAATTTGAACCATTACCATTTCAGAAAGTCATGTGACAATCCAGAGGTCAGCGGAGACCAACCTTAGGGCGATAAGATGACATTAAAGGTTCCAATTTAGCTGATAGTGTTCCATAACGTTCAGCATGATGAGAACACTCAATAGGAGGCCCAAATTTTATGCTGACAGGCAGAGCAATTATTGTTCAACACTGTGGGGGATCATTCTCCTAAAGTACTGCAACCCAACACTCCTTCTCTCCCAAGTCTCCTTTACTTCTAACTGCCTGAAAGCTTCATCGTCACAGTAATCTGTCCTACGTTCTCTTTTTTCTAAATTACTGAAATTAATGATAAGCTAACTTCAGCTGACAGGCTGTGGGAGCTTACCTGTGGATGTGGGACTACTCTGTCAGAGTAGAGAACACTCGTATAGCTCTAACAAATCCAGGATAGATTCATGATTGCTATTAAATCTACTCTTCCACTGCAGACATGTATCACTCCAGATATTTTAGTTATATTGGATAGTAGAACTGTCATTGGGAATAACATTTAGAGGCTCTAAATCCTGTATTTTACTTATAGGCTACTGTTACATATGGAAAGAACAGGTTCTGTGGATGAATTTAAAACCAACCATTCAAAAGAATCAGCGATTATAAACTCCCACGGTTGGTAATAGATATTACTTCAGCCATACAGGTCCGCCCTGCCATGCGTCTGGGCAGGGGAGAACCTGAGAGGGCCCATGAGCTGAAGGTGTTATAAGGCATCAGGTGGCTGTCATTAACAACTCAAACCTGACAGCTGTTATGGAGGTCTAGGTTGTGGTAGGTGTGTTGTGTTGTGTTGGTGTGTGTGTGTGTGTTTAGCTGGCCAACTTCCTTGAAGAGAAATAGGTCTCTCCCTCCACATTATCTAAAGCAGCCTCTCTGAGTTGACACCAAGCATGTCAATTACCAGACTCCTCCACCTGAGAGCTGACCTTAACGTCTCTCTTTTCACTTTGTGCGACAGCAGGCAGACAGAAAGAGGAGACATTAATGACAGGGGCGACATGGAGAGATGCTCCTTGTTGCACGGTCTCAGAAAGTAACACTGCCGCTGACTCTTATTATGCACAGGTTTCTATGTTGAAAAGGTCTTTCAACCACCTCTGAGGCTGTGAACACGGCCTCCTCTTTACTGTAACTGCTGGTATTTTTCTTACTTTTATTTTTCAATTCACACTTAGCTTGACCGCTTTCTCTTTCTCTCCATCTCTCTCTGTGATGTGGCAGCATATTGTGCACACCATGGAGCCTCTCTCTGACTTGTGTTCCAGAACACTGTCAGAAGTCCATTGTCAGCCACTGAGGAGGCCTGCCTTCAAATGGAATCCCATTCAATAGCACACATCTCCTATTGTGACAGTGCCCTTGTATCGCACCGACCGACAAGCTGCACATAACTAGGGAGCCATCACTGAACCTGCTTTTCATACTGCATCAGACCTGTCAGCCAGAACAGGGAAGAGATGCTTTCACTGCTTATGAGTCCTGCAAATGGGTTCAGGTTAAATGCATGAACCTTTATTTAACCAGGGGAACCCATTAAGACCAGGGTCTCATTTCCAATGGTGCCATGAGAATAACAGTTCAAGCAGTGAGCAACATATTTAAGTACAAAATTACAGTTACAACATCTCAAATAAATTATGTTCCGTTCAAAAGAGCATTATAAACAAATATATACAATCAATGAAATCAAGTGCAGTTTTCATTGGTGACATTTTTTATCAGAGCTCTAAATTCACCTTTTGGGACCAAAGAATCAAGTTTTAGAGTGACCTGTAGGTCATTCCAGGACAGAGGGCCATAGTAACTAAAAGCAGTCTTCCCTAAGTCAGAGGAGACCCACGGAACCTCTAGTACCAACCAGTCTTGAGAGTCTTATAGTTACTAGATGTCTAATTTAGAAGTGAGGTGAGGTAGTATGGGAGTTTCTGGAGATTTAACTTTATATACAAATAATAGCCAATGTTGGGCCCTTCTGGTAGTCAGAGACTCCCAGCCAACAGAACTATATACAGTAAATGACCCGTTTCAGAAAGCTAGGCGTACAGTATGTCGCACGTCACTACTTCACAGCAGAGGTATTTAAACGCCTTGAATTGAATCAAAGCCAAGCTGAAGGTCGTGAATGGCCTGCTGCACTGAGGGGGCGTGGGAATAAATAACTGTGTCATCTGCATAGAGATGTAAGCCCCAGTTATTATTATTCAGGGGACAGACCAACATTATTCATGTAAATAGTGAACCATTAAGAGTCTAGTATTAAGCCTTATGGGAGTCCTTTGATTATGATAAGAAAATTAGACTGAACTCCATCATCAGATATATACACTGCCGTTCAAAAGTTTAGGGTCACTTAGAAATGTCCTTGTTTTTGAAAGCAAAGCACATTTTTTGTACATTAAAATAATCCAGTTTGAGAAACAGACGCCTCACAAGTCCTCAACTGGCAGCTTCATTAAATCCTGGAGTCGCCTCTTCACTGTTGATGTTGAGACTGGTGTTTTGTGGGTACTATTTAATAAAGCTGACAGTTGAGGACTTGTGAGGCGTCTGTTTCTCAAACTAGACACTCTAATGTACTTGTCCTCTTGCTCAGTTGTGCACCGGGGCCTCCCACTCTTCTTTCTACTCTGGTTAGAGGCAGTTTGCGCTGTTCTGTGAAGGGAGTAGTACACAGCATTGTACGAGATCTTCAGTTTCTTGGCAATTTCTTGCATGGGATAGCCTTCATTTCTCAGAACAAGAATAGACTGACGAGTTTCAGAAGACAGTTCTTTGTTTCTGGCCATTTTGAGCCTGTAATCGAACCCACAAATGCTGATGCTCCAGATACTCAACACTTCTAAAGAAGGCGAGTTGTATTTCTTCTTTAATCAGCAGTTTTCAGCTGGGATAACATAATTGTAAATGGGTTTCTAATGATCAATTAGCCTTTTTAAAATTATAAACTTGGATTAGCTAACATAACCTGCCATTGGAACACAGGAGTGATGGTTGCTGATAATGGGCCTCTGTACGCCTATGTAGATATTCCAAAAATCAGCCGTTTCCAGCTACAATACTCATTTACAACATTAACAATGTCTACATTGCATTTCTGATCAATTTGATGTTATTTTAATGGACAAAAAATATATATATATTTCAAAAAACAAGGACATTTCTAAGTGACCCCAAACTTTTGAACGGTAGTGTATATTGACTTCTGGCCTGCAGATAATGTTTGAACCAGCCGCAGGCCGCTTGGTCTAGGCCAATTTCTGATAGCCTCCGTAGCAGGAGTGCATGATCTACTGTATTGAATGCTTTCGACAGATCAATATAAAGAGCAGTGTGGTGCTGTGTCCTGTCTAGTACATTAACTATTAATTTATGATTAGAGAAGCAGCCAAGATGGTGCTGTGTCCTGGCCTAAAGCCTGACTGTTGAGCATTCAGAATACATTTTCTACCTAAAAAAAATCAAAGCTGAGAATTTACCATGTTCTAATACTTTCACTAGACATGAACTTTTTTCGAAGTGGGCGATAATTATTAAGTTCGCAAGGATCACCACCTCTGTAAAGCAGGAGAACAAGGGCCGCTTTCCACACCTTAGGAATAATACCCAAGATAATAGACACGGGTCAAACATGTCTGCCCCAGTGGACTTTTTTACATCAATAACTAAGAGAGTGTCCAGAACTTCCCTAGTAGTGACTTGCTGAAGAAAGAACAGTGGGTCACCATTTACAGTAGCAGGCAAGTCTGTGATTAAACATGGGTGCATCAGAGATGAGCAGTCATTTCAGAGTTATCCTTATTGCTGCTATTTCCCCTTTCAAATAAATGGCAGTTTGCCCATTATAGTATTGGAGTTAAATAGAACCGCATTGGACAGAGAGGTCTGGCTTCTTCTTTTTAGCGATGTAATAGCATTCCAAAACTTCGCTGGATCGCCACGAAGGTCAAAAATGGAATTAATGAAATAGTTTGATTTAGCCTTTTTATGGAAGCATTAAATGTGTCAGTCAGTCAGTAGAGCTACCAGTGTGTCTGGTTTCAGACCAAGCTTTATTCCTTAGTTGAAATAACTCAGCAAGTTCAGGCGTGAACCATGGGTTGACTTCATATTTTATTCTTAATCTATTAATAGCAGCATGTTTATCAGATACAGAGATAAACATGCTAGAGAATTGTTCATGGGCAAGTTCCGGAGTGTCATTAACACTAAGTAAACCTGAATGGTAAAGGTTATTTAGGACTCTTGCTCAGGGAAGTGTTTAAAAGTAAGGCTTGGTTTATTTTTAGGCAACTTTGTGTTTCTGCCACAGATAGGGATCACTGAGGTTCATAGCAAAGATACCACTAGTTAGGTATTTAGGAGGAATATTTGTACTTATGAGATCAGAGTTGATTTAGCAGGATTCTTTACATTCAAGCAAGTGGGCTCAGAAATCAGTTAGACTAAGTTCAGATCAATACATGCTGATTTAAGACAAGCAGATGAGGAAGTTAGCCAATCGAGATTCAGATCCCCCAATATCACTATTTTAGAGGCTATGAATTGGGCTAGCAGCTTAGGGACAGTATTGATTGCTCCTGTGGCGGAGGGAGGGGGTTAGATCCCTGCAACATAGAAATTAACATTCTGGGAAATAACATTTATAACTAGTAGCTCAAATTTCTTTGGAAGCGAGACATTGAGAGATTGGTTCACCTTAAAGTTGTTTTTCTCATAAATAGCTACACTGCCACCCTTCTTTGGGTATCTATAAACATTATAATCATGAAGCTTCAACAGAGCTTTTTAACTATGTTTCAGAGCACACTAAAATTATGGGATTTGTATCCCGGACCCAAATGTTCAACATGTCCATCTTGGAGATAATACTTTATACATTCATGTGCATTAGCCCAAGCTCCAGGCTCGTTTTAAAATCTGTGAGAGTGTACAGTCTAAGGAGGGGCTAGACTGGCAGAGCAATCAGTACTAATTGGTGAAGTATATCAACAGGATTTAGATTACAGATTTTAGCACCCCTAGAACTGAGAGAATTTCTAGCAGACCATACACAGGACTGAAGAGTAAAAACAGGAATGACATGGGGGTTTGGGCTGTCAGAGAGTCACTGAGTTAGCGACTGTGGTATGTTGGAAGAGAGTCACTGAGTTAGTGACTGTGGTATGTTGGAAGAGAGTCACTGAGTTAGCGACTGTGGTATGTTGGAAGATAGTCACTGAGTTAGTGTTAGAGTTGCGTAAATTCAAATCTGGTATCAGGATAAATATAACAATGAGTCACCGATTGTATACTATGTATTTTTTATTAGCTAAGTAATAAATGTCAAATGCAACTTTCGTATATACGGGCTCACTGTAACCCCACGCAGGGTAGAACAGAGAACTGACAAGATGTATGTAAACAGTGTTCTTATACTGTGATAGACATTGTCCCAACCTATCTGTTGACCTATCACAGTAGAGACTGGGCGTGGTTTAGACTCACCCAGCCTATTATTGATTGTTGTCGTACGAGCTGGTACCAGCCCCCGGGCGCTCCAGTTGATAGATGTAACTTGCTGTGAAGAATATCTATGCGCTCATGCTCGATACCGTTATCTCGCACCTGGCTCCTGTTATCTAACAAAAGACCGCTTGTTCTCGCAACACTCCGCTCTGAATGTACCCCCCCCAACTCATTTGCACAGTTCCTGTCTTCATGCTACTCTGTATTTTTCCATCATGAGAAAGGCCCATGGCCCTGAAACTGTTAACAATGTTTCAAGTCAGCTATGTTGCATAACACATACATACATCCACACAAGCCAACAGCAGATAATATTCAATCATATATATGGTAATGGCTGTAATGTAAAACACAGAATCCAACATTAGCGACTGCGGTATGTTGGAAGAGAGTCACTGAGTTAGCGACTGTGGTATGTTGGAAGAGAGTCACTGTAATGAAGTGCTATTTCCTATGCAAATGACCAGCTTACTGCTATTGCATTGCAATAACTGAGACAACACATAGCAACGTATTTTCACAGTAAAACATGGTAGGGCCCATACAGGATATCTCTCACACACACACTCACTGAAAGGACACACAGACTTGCCAAGACAGGAACGCACACACATACACACACGCAGCCCCTCCCCTTCTGGATGGGCTCCAAAGACAAAGAACTCTGTCGAGAACCAATGGGATACTGACACCAGGCTGGAGGAGACTGTCTATCATCTACAAGCAACCTACAAGCAACCTACCAGAAGCCAGGACTACCAGAATCTACCTACGTCATTTCAATGTATAAAATGAACTGTCCGATTTGTGTCCGGTCTCTTTTTTCCAATAGTTCGCATGAGAACTTGACGAAACGGAGCCGTGCCGCACGAATTGCCAGATATCATTACTCCTGAATAAACGGCCTTTACTATACCGTATCCGCCTTGTCCAGCGTCTCGACTTGGTCTCGTTTCTCATATACCTATTCATCAACATCACTGAGTTAGCGACTGTGGTATGTTGGAAGAGAGTCACTGAGTTAGCGACTGTGGTATGTTGGAAGAGAGTCACTGAGTTAGCGACTGTGGTATGTTCGAAGAGAGTCACTGAGTTAGCGACTGTGGTATGTTCGAAGAGAGTCACTGAGTTAGCGACTGTGGTATGTTCGAAGAGAGTCTCTGTACTCCACAGCTGTTTGGGTGTATTCATTCTTTATTGAAACAATCCACCCGCTTCCAAAACTGGTCCAAATTGTCAATGAAAGACACTTTCACTGTGGCACATTATGTTTTTAGCCAGATGTGAAGTCTTGTGAAGCAGTTAGACCCATTGCCTATTGAGGGAAGTGGACCCGGGATACTGTAAGTAGTCGCTTGCCTGCATACTTTGCGGCTCCTATCGGGTCCATGAAGTCTTGCTCCAGGCATTCGGAGCTACCCTGCTTAATGTAATTCGAACCCACATGTATTACCAGAGAGTCAGCCTCAGGTACTCAGCTGCTTCTGGATTGTAGGAAACATCACTAGAATGTCATGGATTTTCACTCCAGGGAAGCACAGGTTTCTGGTATTCCCAATATAAACTAACATCTGTACTTTTGATACTAGAATATTACAATTTTTACACACATTTGCTGAATCTTTGGCCCATTTTCTCAAATCTAAACACAAAATGCAAAACTCTACAAATCTCTAGCAAAAGCAAACACTGCATTCAAAACTGTTTTCTCTTTCCAAAATGTTTTTTTTGCATCAAAAGGACACACACGCGTTATATGATTAGATCTGTCTACTAACCAGCAACACACTGATGTACTCAACACAACATTACTATGAATATCTCATCATGCCTCATTCCTTATGCATTTTCAGTGTTACACTGTAGCCGGTTGTAAAAGATTGTTACAGTAATGTATATCTACTCAAATATACATAACTAAACACACACAAATGCAATACAGTAACAAAAACATTGTCATTTATTTCCAAAATGCAGTATTTATGAACACTTGTGTTTTGTATGTAACACTTTCCATACCCAACAGTAGAAAACCAGGAAAAACATTCAGTAAGATAAAGGGTTTTCTGTACAAAAATAAAACATGAAAGTGGCTCATTCTTTCAAAACTCTAAACACAAAAAGACAAAAACACATGCAAAATCTAAGTAAAAAGGCATTAGGCTGCATCCTGCCTCCTATTTTAGTCTGGCCACAGCACCTCATCTACATCACAAGCGATGTTCTCCCTGGCTAAACAGCAGGGAAAGTATCTTCTGGAGTGACGGATCCAGCCGCCCAAAGCCCCCACATCAACTTCACCACATGCATCCTCCATTGCCTGGAGAAGTCATACGTGCGAGGGAATGGCAGTCATACACCTTCCATCACCATGCCGAAAAAAACTCTTCCATTCGGGTTAGGAATGGGGAATATGGTGGGAGGTATAGAACAATAAATTGTGGGTGGTCGATGAACCAGTTGCGGACCAGAGCAGCCCGGTGGAAACTCACGTTGTCCCAGATGACAACATACCTGGCCTGCTCTGGTCCATCCCTCTGCTCGGCTGGAATGAGGATGCCATGTGTGTCCAGGAATGTGATGAGAAGGGCGGTGTTGAAGGGACCAAGGTTGGCATGGGGATGGAGGACGCCTTGCTGGCTAACGGCTGCGCACATGGTGATATTCCCTCCACACTGTCCAGGGACATTCACAATGGCACGGTGGCCCATAATGTTCCGTCCCCTTCTTTTGGCTAGGTTGAAGCTGAATAGACCTACTGGAGAGCAGTCAATATGGTAAGGCACAATACACTAGATTACAGTACTGTAATGTGGCTATGCAGTGCTGATATGATAGTAAATTCACAGTAGAGTACATACTTGCACTTATTCATAGCGCTGTTCTTTAACCCTCTGAGTTTCTCTCAAATGGCGACCTGTAAACATGTTTCATCTGGATTCGGTTGCACTGTAATACACAGTCCAATGTAGACACGCCCACCTGGTGAATGTTATTGAATATGGTGTTGTCTGCAATTATGTGGTTCTGGATTTCTCGTAGTCTAATGGTGTGGTTTTCCACCACCATGTTCACAATAACGGTTTCATGTTCTGGTGTGAACAGGCGGTGTCTTCCACCATGGCCATCTCTCAGTTCTGGTGTGAACAGCCGGTGTCTTCCACCATGGCCTGGCCATCTCTCAGTTCTGGTGTGAACAGGCGGTGTCTTCCACCATGGCCTGGCCATCTCTCAGTTCTGGTGTGAACAGCCGGTATCTTCCACCATGCCCTGGCCATCTCTCAGTTCTGGTGTGAACAGCCGGTGTCTTCCACCATGGCCTGGCCTTCTCTCAGTTCTGGTGTGAACAGCCGGTATCTTCCACCATGGCCTGGCCATCTCTCAGTTCTGGTGTGAACAGCCAGCGGACCAAGGCGTAGCGTGAGTAGAGTTCCACATATTTATTAAAGTGAACCTTAAAAATAAAATTAAAATAATAAACGAACGTGCAGTTCGTACCGCACATAGCACTAAACCAAAACAAAACAATATCCCACAAACGCAGGTGGGAAAAGGACCACACTAAGTATGATCCCCAATTAGAGGCAACGATCATCAGCTGCCTCCAATTGGGAACCATACTCACACCAACATAGAAATTCAAGACTAGAACACCCCCTAGTCACGCTCTGACCTATTGCACCATAGAGAACCCCAAGGGCTCTCTATGGTCAGGGCGTGACAGATATTGAATTGAAAACTGAATGTAAAAGCAGGAATTGTGCTTCCAATTTTGCAGACTTGGTTTAGGGATTTGGTACATATTTCAGGTTTCGGTGATTGCGTTTGAAGTTCCAATTTTAGTGTGTAAACAATTAGGGAAAACTGTAAGAAATTAGAATTTTTGTTACTTTTGGTACTTCTGTCAAATGGGTATGATGGATTAAGCCTGTCTATCAGCGCAGACGACCCCTTATTATAGTGGATTTGGCCTGCTCCACTTAGTCATTGCTAGCCTGCACTGGGAGTCTGAGCTGCATCATGTTAGCTCCCCACTCATGCTGCACAGAAGTTAACACAGTCTTTTCTTGCTAGCTGACAGCTAAAGCTAACATCAATTCACTACCCTAGTACTTTGTTTGTGATACAATAGCACAAAATATGCTGATTTCAAAGCTGATTGACACCAAAAACTTTATTCATTCACTTATTCAGTCTCTTTCTCACATCTCTCCTAAAGATGATCTTATTATCTTCTCCTTCTATAAATTTGTATTGGCAGATCGCAACCAATTGAAAGGTGCATACACTGCCACCAACAGTACTAGAATGTGAATTCATTACACATTGTGACGCAAAAAGGGAAGGGAAAAGGAAAAGGGAAGGAAATTGCCCTACCAACTAACCCTACACCCATTAAAACCTCCCCATTATTCCACTGCCATGGCTATGAACTCTAAGGAAAGAGCCTTACTGTAGCACATGCTATTCCTATCTCTCTCTATTGACCTTGGCCTAGTCACAGGGAGCCTCTTAGGATCCCTCGCAATGGACCCATCTTCCTCTACTACTCTCTTCACTGCCTCAGAATACAATACTTTATGTACAACTCTGATCCTGGCAACCTCAACCTGCCTTTCTTAGCTCCTTTGCTTTAGCTTCTCTCTGAAGCCGCCCAATGTCATCAACACATACAGCTCAGATCTCAATCTTGTTTTATGCTCATTTTAACCGAGCATGGAAAAAGGTCCTTTGATTACTCAGACCCCTGGTGCTGGAATTCCCTCCCAGTCAACCTAAAACTGCAGGACCTGGTGTCCCTGGAGGAGTTCAAAGGAATTGAGACAATTGAGACAAAGGAATTGAGACATGTTCCGAACATACAAATACAAATGCCTGGCCGTGTGGTGCCAGGACAACAACCTCTGCCTCACCGTGATCAAGACTAAGGAGATTGTGGACTACAGGAAAAGGAGGACCGAGCACGCCCCCATTCTCATCGACAGGGCTGGAGTGGAGCAGGTTGAGAGCTTCAAGTTCCTTGGTGTCCACATCACCAACAAACTAACATGGTCTAAGCACACCAAGACAGTTGTGAAGAGGGCACCCCTCAGGAGACTGAAAAGATGTGGCATGGGTCCTCAGATTCTCAAAAGGTTCTACAGCTGCACCATCAAGAGCAACTGGTTGCATCACTGCCTGGTATGGTAACTGCTCTGCCGCCGACCGCAAGGCACTACAGAGGGTAGTGTGTACGGCCCAGTACATCACTGGGGCCAAGCTTCCTGCCATCCATGACCTCTATACCAGGCGGTGTAAGAGGAAGGCCTTAAAAATTGTCAAAGACTCCAGCCACCCTAGTCAGACTGCTCTCCTGCTACCGCACAGCAAGCAGTCAAGTCTAGGTCTAAACAGCTTCTACCCCCAAGCCATAAGACTACTGAACATCTAATCAAATGGCTACCCTGACTACTTGCATTGCCATACCAACCCCTCCTCTTTTATGCTGCTGCTACTCTGTTATTATCTATGCATAGTCACTTTAATAACTCTACTCACATGTATGTATTACCTCAATTACCTTGACTAACCGGTCCCCCTGCACATTGACTCTGTACCGGTACCCCCTGTGTATAGCCTCGCTATTGTTCTTTTACTGCTGCTCTAACTATGTTACTTTATTTCGTTCTTTTTTTTAGGTATTTTTCTAAAAAGTGCATTGTTGTTTATGTCAGAGGTGAGAACGGAGTCAGGCGCAGGACACAGAACTGAATAAAATAACTAACTTTACCCGGGAAAATAATCAGGAAAAAATAAATCCATGCAGGGATCACAAACCCTAACACAGAAGACAAACACAAACCAGGAACAATCACGCACAAAACATAATGGGAACCTGGGGGTTAAATAGGGAAATAATAATAACTTAATGGTGTATACACTCAAGGCATAACAAATGGAAAACAGAAACATGCATCGGTGGAAGCTAGAAAGCCGGTGACGACGAGCGCCGAACGCCGCCCGAACAAGGAGAGGCACCAACTTCGGCAAAAGTCATGACAGTACCCCCCCCCCCCCCACTAAGGCGGGATCAGGATGAGCCAACACAGGAGCCCAGGTAAACAGAGCCTTCAGGTGACAAAAAGCCCTGTCCGCCCCAGCTGACCACTGCAGTCGCACTGGTCCCCCCTTCAGTAAAGAGGTAATGGGAGCCGCTACCTGACCAAAGCTCCGGATAAACTTCCAGTAGTTGGCAAACCCTAAGAACCGCTGCACCTCCTTTACCGTGGTTGGAGTTGGCCAATTACTCACGGCTGAAATGCGGTCATTTTCCATCTCCACCCCTGACTCGGACAGGCGGTACCCTAGGAAGGAAACGGACTGTTGGAAGAACAGACATTTCTCAGCCTTAACATACAGGTCATGCTCCAACAGTCGACCAAGTACCTTGCGCACCAGAGGCACATGCTCGGTGCGTATAGAGGAGTATATTAGAATGTCATATACGTATATACACCACTACACCCTGCCGGTGCAGGTCCCTGAAAATCTCCTCTACAAAGGATTGTAAGACCAATGGAGCATTCATCAATCCGTAAGGCATGACGAGGTACTCATAGTGCCCAGAGGTGGTACTAAATGCCGTCTTCCACTCATCCCCCTCCCGGATACGCACCAGCTTGTAAGCACTTCTGAGATCCAATTTGGTGAAGAAGCGCGCCCCATGCAATGACTCGGTCACACTGGCTATGAGATGCAGAGGGTAACTATACTTCACAGTGATCTGATTTAAACCTCTATAGTCAATGCATGGGCGTAAACCTCCATCCTTCTTCACAAAAAAGAAACTCGAGGAGGCAGGTGAAGTGGAAGGCCAAATGTATACCTGTCCCAGAGAGTCGGTGACATATGTTTCCATAGCCGCCGTCTCCTCCTGTGACAGAGGATACACGTGACTCCTGGAAAGTGCTGCGTCTACCAGGAGATTTATCGCACAATCACCCCCGTCGATGGGATGGTAGTTGAGTCGCCTTTTTTTACAGAAAGCGAGAGCCAAATCGGCATATTCAGGGGGGGATGTACATGGTGGAGACCTGGTTTGGACTCCCCACCGTAGCTGCCCCTATGGAAACACCTATACACCTTCCTGAACACTGACGTGACCATCCCTTGAGAGCCTTCTGCTGCCACGAAATAGTGGGGTCATGATAAGCCAACCAGGGAAGCCCCAACACCACAGGAAACGCAGGAGAATCGATCAGGAAGACTAATTCTCTCCTTATGACCCTCCTGCGTTATTACACATAATGGAGATGTGACCTCCCTAATCAGGCCTGACCCTAAAGGACGAATGTCTAAGGAATGTACAGTGAAGAGAACATCAACAGGGACAATAAGGATCCCTAAACTAAGAGCAAACGAACGGTCAATAAAATGCCCAGCTGTGCCTGAATCTACTAGCGCCTTATGCTGGGAATGAGTGGACTTCGACTTCCTGGGGGGGATCTCTCCAGCACCGACCAGCAGTGTGTCCTCTGCAGCCACAGGTAGTGCAAGAAACATCCCCCCCACCGGTCACCCTTAGAGCAGCACCTCCGAGCTCCATATGTGTAGGATCGGAGGTACTGGGAGATGGAATGGTCGGACCCCGATCCAGACGTCCACAGGTGGCCAACAGGTTATCCAGCCGGATGGATAAATCCACCAGCTGGTCGAGGGTAAGGGTGGTGTCCCTGCAGGCCAGCTCCCGACGAACGTCCTCACATAGACTACAACGGTAATGGTCGATCAGGTCCCTCTCATTCCATCCCGCTCTGGCAGCCAGGGCAGCCAGCCAAGTCCATTGCTTATTCCTGTGCGCTCCTCATCCCCTGTCTGAGATGGAACAAGCGTTCCCCCTCTGCTCTCCCTTCAGGTGAATGATCGAAGACCACCTGAAAGCGACGGGTGAAATCCTCATAGTGGACCGAAGCTGCGTCTATACCTCCCCATTCAGCGTTGGCCCACTCAAGCGCTTTCCCCGACAGACAGGAGATGAGGGCGGACACACTCACGTATCCGGAGGGAGTCGGGTGGACGGTCGCCAGGTAGAGCTCCAACTGGAGCAGGAACCCGTGGCACCCGGCAGCCGTCCCATCATATGCGCTCACCGGCGAGAACCGGTGACGACGAGCGCTGAACGCCGCCTGAACAAGGAGAGGCACCAACTTTGGCGGAAGTCGTGACAGTTTAAGAGCTTGTAAGTAAGTATCTCACTGTAAGGTGTTGTACCTTAAATAAAGGTGAAATAAAACTAAAAAAAACATCCACACATCCACTGTTTATTTGCTGTTGTATTTGTGCTGTTGCCAGTGTCTTCTGTCTGTGTTGTCCGTTTGGTCTTAAATCGCTTTTTTTATCCCCTGTCCCCACAGGAGGCCTTTTGCCTCTTGCCAGGCCGTCATTGTAAATAAGAATTTGTTCTTAATTGACTATGCTGGTTAAATAAAGGTTCAATTAAAATAAATCCATCATCCGGTCACGCAAGAGGAGCTTCGTACAGACAAATCCCTGCTCCAAGTGCATTCGGTCTTCCTCCTCGTCCTTTAGTTCAATAAACATCTCACAGCGGCTACAGTGGCGATTTAATGGTTAGCCATTGGTAGCCATCTGGCTAAAAACATGGTTGGCTAGCCACAGCTTGCAGACCTATCTAACCGTTAGTAAAGCTCCAATAGTGACTTCCACAGAAGGGAAAATGTAAACAAGGCAGAATAGATTTTAAACGATGGTTAAAGTTGTGAAGTAGCAGTGAATAGAGACGTTAGTGTCAACTGCAAGCTCTAGCTACAACACTGCAGCACTGTAGATGAGTGTGTTGTGTGTAATATACAAAAATATACAAATAAATACACCAGGTACAAAAATAAATTAAAAGGAAAGTAGACTCTAGCCTGAAATTGACTCTCAATAAAAAAGTATATCTGTGACAATCAATTTTTTTAAACAAACAACACAACAACAGTGTGCCCAGTCACAGTAGGATTATCACACAGGGCACAGTAGGATTATCTCAAGTCTGATCATTAGTTTCATTAAAACTCAATTAGCTAATGAAGCATAGCTGAAGAGTTTTCCTGCTATCAGACTCTGCATATAAAAGATAGGGCTATCTTTGCTGTTCAGTTACCGGTCCACAAAATACACCGTATGTTGAGGTTGTACTGTTTGCCTGCCTAAGCATGACATACTAACTAGATCAAATTTAAAATGACATTTGACCTGACTTGCGTGAGCTGGGATGCCCGGTATAACATTGGTAAAGTGCCTTATATAAGTGCCACAGAGGAGTTCCCTCCTCAGATTCTCCAGATAGTGTATAGCCAGGCAGGGCAGTGTACTGGAGCTACAGATGGTCAGAGAGTGCCTTACCCTCAGGTAAACATTCACAGATGACAGAAGGTCTGAAAGTGCTCACGAGGTCTGCTGGGCCTGCATGACATGATTCCTTCCTATGGACAACTCTGTTCTCTCTGACTGCCCTGCACTACACTACACTGCACACCTTACTGGAGCCTATTGGAGCTGAACTAGGCAGAGGAGGGGGATGCTGTTCTGGGCCGTTGCCTGTCTGTCCTGAGGGAGTGGAGCAGAGCAAAGAGGTGCCTCAGCCTCCTGCCTCCTTTAGCCTTATCTCTGCCTTTAGACACAGAGCCAGGCCCTAAGAGCACAACACACATCCAGTCATCTAGCCAAGCCATCCTCTTATAGAAATCCCGTAATGGAGCCTTTGATGGAGCTCTAATCAAATACGCATCAGTGGTGCCCAACCAGGAGTACTGGAGATGTTTTTCCCCCCACAGTTATAAGAGTAATGTAGCTATGACGACAACTACCACATGTTAAGGGGTAGGTCGCTTCTTTACCTCTACACAGTGTAGTTAGTCATTGCATACCTTAGATAGCTATTTATAACTTGTCAGAAATGTCCAGATCAACTAGCCCATGTCAGCTAACATTTTTTTATTTAGGCTTTTTAGCCCGTAGACATTGTTGTAATATATCGAGTCACTCAAATATGACATGAATACACATTAAACTTGGCAAAATGTATAATATTGCAAGAAAATGTGCTTTAAAACTGCAAAATGTTCTTTGCACCCCCTTGACTAAATGTGTAGAATGGCAGGAAATAAGCTTTAAACCTGCAAGATTATCTCCACCAACAAGAGGGATGTGAACAGTTTGTCATGAACAGTGCTTGTGCCCATCGAAATAGACGTGGCACGTGCGCGCTGTGTGGGGGGGGGGGCTGTTCCCCAATACTGGAAGGGGGGCCTGAGTGAAAATCTTAACAGTCTATAAGGTCTAAGAAGGCACAGTACTAGTCTGGCTGTGTTTTTACTTCTGATACTGAGATGCGCTGTCTGTTATGGATCATCATTCTCCCAAATGAAGTCGTCCTATAATAATGTGGCCACATATGCTTCCAGCAGGCCCAGTTATTCAGGAAAGTTTAACATGCGCTCTGCCTCCTCTCCGATCCGAGCGGCTATTCCTTGCGCACCTAGAACCTAACACTTCAATATAGCCTAAATATTTGTCATTTAACTTTTCAAATGTATTACCTTTTATGTGTGGCATAAACACAACCATTATGTTTTACCTGCACACTTTCATCTAAAATATCATTCCAGCATCAAAACTGTTCACCAGCCACGCCACTTGATGAATGGGAAGAGACATCTGTTACAAAAAATCAACAAGTTTAATGACATTCGGAGATTGTCAAGCTAAGTCTTCCTTTTCAAGGCACACTTAACCAACATGGCTACCACAGCATTCTACCACAGCTGGTAGAGAGAATGCCAAGAGTATGCAAAGCTGTCATCAAGGCAAAGGGTGGCTACTTTGAAGAATCTCAAAAATGAAATATATTTTGATTTGTTCAACACCTTTTTAGTTACTACATGATTCATATATGTTATTTCATAGATTTGATGTCTTCACTATTATTCTACAATGTAGAAAATAGTACAAATAAAGAAACACCCTTAAATGATTAGGTGTTCTAAAACTTCTGACCGGTAGTATATATTTGATTATGGAGTTTCACTCGCAAACCATTATGTTGAAGCCACCAAAGTCGGCACACTTTGCATATTGATTGTGTGATCCACTGGCACAAAAACCTGTTGGTGGAAAAATTGTTGCATATATTTTATATAATTGTAAATATAGCATACAAATGTTGAAAATCTGATTTCCCCCTAGCTGATCATTGTCTGCAGCCGGTTCTGATCGTAGTGTAATGAAACAGGCAGGGAGAGTGAGCTCATCCGTGGTGATCGGCCAACCATCAACCTACCGGCCTGCATGGCTTTGAATGTGCCACAAAAGCATCCTGAAGTTGCAAAATCGATATCCACGTTTCTATGTTATTTGTGGTCGTAAACATTATTTTCAGTTATAGGTCATTCAATAAGGGGGAGGGGGAGCACATTTTTTTACAGTACGGGGGTCATTAAGCAGAAATCATTCAACTAACAGAAACCAACAGCACTGTGCATGTTCTTTACAGCAGCACCAGAATCTGGCCCAGTCATATCAGCAGCAGCAGTCCAGTCCAACAGAGTATTCCCCCTCCGCCTCAGATACAAACACATCTGACAAAAGGCCAGATGTCTCATTTGTCTGATTAACCCAGGTCCCTTTGGCCAGACATCTAGTGAAATCTGCGCTATTCATGTCTTTAACATTAGTGTTTTTTTACTACTGCTTGACACACCGACTCTCTCCCCTGTTGGAGTTGAAGGGAGTAATTGGAGAAATCCCTCGGCTGTCACACGTGACAAGTAAATATTATTCTAATTACAGCATGTCCAGTCCGCTAGCTGTCACATTACCAGCGCCGGGAGCCGAGCCGCACCTCTCTCTCCCGTCTTTCCCACACCTCCACAAAGAAAGGTACACGAGACACAAAGAGAGAGAGGAGAGGGGTGGAGCCAGGCAGGATGTGTGTGCAGACAAGGTTGCACATTTTAAATGATCAAGTTTTCAGACAGACCCAGACAGATCAGACAGATTCTACAAGGCTGTTTTCCCCTCATATTTAAGGTAAATCACTATATGCCTTAGTGTCTGAGCTTTGTTTTTGGTTTGTTTCCTCTTACATAGGTACATCAGCACTGTAGTGTGCTGGCAGGAGCAGTCAGTATGCAAGGCTATGTCATCCCTAGCAGGATCCACAAGTAGCTGTGTGTGTTTCACATCTCCCAGTGACACCTCAGCTCTGGAGACCCAGGGGCACGAGCCACCTGACGTGTGGGAGAGCTATTTCAGGCGTTTGAGAGCATCAGTCAGACAGAGAGACAGACACCGTGGTGTGGAGCAGAGTGGCGCGGCATAACACACCCTGCTCTCATTAGTACAAACCTCTGGAGGAAGCTGAGAAATAGTTGCTGTGCTGTGACGATCAGCCCAGCCTGTCTTACAGCCTGTATCAGACACAGCACAGCACGGTATAGCCACCCAATCAATATCAGACAGGAAGGAAGAGCTGCTTGTGTGAAAAGCACAAAAATGTATGTATTATTACTATCATCATCATCATTTTAGTAGTATAAGTAGTACTAGTAGTGGTGGTAGTAGTGGTAATGGTAGCAGTAGTAGTGGTAGTGGTAGTGGTAGTAGTAGTAGTAGTAGTAGTAGTAGTGGTAATAGTAGTACTAGTGGTAGTGGTAGTAGTAGTACGAGTAGTAGTGGTGGTAGTAGTGGTAATGGTAGCAGTAGTAGTGGTAGTGGTAGTGGTAGTAGTAGTAGTAGTAGTAGTAGTAGTAGTGGTAATAGTAGTAGTAGTACTAGTAGTGGTGGTAGTAGTGGTAATGGTAGCAGTAGTAGTGGTAGTGGTAGTGGTAGTAGTAGTAGTAGTAGTAGTAGTAGTGGTAATAGTAGTACTAGTGGTAGTGGTAGTAGTAGTACGAGTAGTAGTGGTGGTAGTAGTAGTGGTAGTGGTGGTAGTAGTAGTAGTAGTGGTAGTAGTAGTAGTGGTAGTGGTAGTAGTAGTGGTATTGGTAGTAGTGGTAGTGGTAGTAGTAGTAGTACTAGTGGTAGTGGCAGTGGTAGTGGTAGTACTAGTAGTAGTGGTAGTGGTAGTGGTGGTAGTGGTAGTAGTATTACTAGTAGTGGTAGTGGTGGTAGTAGTAGGGGTGGTAGTGGTGGTAGTAGTAGTAGTAGTAGTAGTAGTGGTAGTGGTGGTAGTAGTAGTACTAGTGGTAGTAGTGGTAGTGGTAGTAGTAGTGGTAGTAGTAGTAGTGGTAGTGGTAGCGGTAGTAGTGGTAGTAGTGGTAGTACTAGTAGTAGTAGTGGTAGTGGTAGCGGTAGTAGTGGTAGTGGTAGTACTAGTAGTGGTGGTAGTGGTAGTGGTAGTAGTAGTAGTGGTAGTAGTGGTAGTACTAGTAGTAGTAGTGGTAGTGGTAGCGGTAGTAGTGGTAGTGGTAGTACTAGTAGTAGTGGTGGTAGTAGTAGTGGTAGTGGTGGTAGTAGTGGTAGTAGTAGTAGTAGTAGTGGTAGTGGTAGTACTAGTAGTAGTGGTAGTGGTAGTGGTACTACTAGTAGTAGTACTAGTAGTAGTGGTAGTGGTAGTACTAGTAGTGGTAGTGGTAGTAGTACTAGTGGTAGTAGTAGTACTAGTAAGTGGTAGTAGTGGTAGTGGTAGTGGTAGTGATAGTAATGGTAGTGGTAGTAGTGGTAGTGGTAGGAGTAGTAGTGGTAGTGGTAGTACTAGTAGTAGTAATGGTAGTGGTAGTGGTAGTACTAGTAGTGGTAGTGGTAGTAGTAGTGGTAGTACTAGTAGTGTTAGTAGTAGTAGTAGTGGTAGTGGTAGTGGTAGTACTACTAGTAGTAGTAGTAGTAGTAGTAGTGGTAGTAGTAGTAGTGGTAGTGGCAGTAGTGGTAGTGGTAGTACTAGTAGTGGTAGTGGTAGTGGTATTGGTAGTACTAGTATTATTAGTAGTAGTGGTAATGGTAGTAGTGGTAGTGGTAGTAATGGTAGTGGTGGTAGTAGTAGTAGTAGTGGTAGTGGTAGGAGTAGTAGTAGTAGTGGTAGTAGTAGTAGTGGTAGTAGTAGTAATGGTAGTGGTAGTGGTAGTACTAGTGGTAGTGGTAGGAGTAGTAGTGGTAGTGGTAGTGGTAGTACTAGTAGTAGTAATGGTAGTGGTAGTGGTAGTACTAGTAGTGGTAGTGGTAGTAGTAGTGGTAGTACTAGTAGTGGTAGTAGTAGTAGTGGTAGTGGTAGTGGTATTGGTAGTACTAGTATTATTAGTAGTAGTGGTAATGGTAGTAGTGGTAGTGGTAGTAATGGTAGTGGTGGTAGTAGTAGTAGTAGTGGTAGTGGTAGGAGTAGTAGTAGTAGTGGTAGTAGTGGTAGTAGTAGTAATGGTAGTGGTAGTGGTAGTACTAGTGGTAGTGGTAGGAGTAGTAGTGGTAGTGGTAGTGGTAGTACTAGTAGTAGTAATGGTAGTGGTAGTGGTAGTACTAGTAGTGGTAGTGGTAGTAGTAGTGGTAGTACTAGTAGTGGTAGTAGTAGTAGTGGTAGTGGTAGTACTACTAGTAGTAGTGGTAGTGGTAGTACTAGTAGTGGTAGTGGTAGTACTAGTAGTAGTAGTGGTAGTGGCAGTAGTGGTAGTGGTAGTACTAGTAGTAGTAGTGGTAGTAGTAGTAGTGGTAGTGGCAGTAGTGGTAGTGGTAGTACTAGTAGTGGTAGTGGTAGTGGTATTGGTAGTACTAGTATTATTAGTAGTAGTGGTAATGGTAGTAGTGGTAGTGGTAGTAATGGTAGTGGTGGTAGTAGTAGTAGTAGTGGTAGGAGTAGTAGTAGTAGTGGTAGTAGTAGTAGTGGTAGTGGTAGTGGTAGTACTAGTAGTAGTGGTAGTAGTGGTAGTGGTAGTGGTAGTACTACTAGTAGTAGTAGTAGTAGTGGTAGTGGTAGTACTAGTAGTGGTAGTACTAGTAGTATTAGTAGTAGTGGTAGTGGTAGTACTAGTAGTGGTAGTGGTAGTACTAGTAGTGGTAGTGGTAGTACTAGTAGTGGTAGTGGTCGTGGTAGTACTAGTACTAGTATTATTAGTAGTAGTGGTAATGGTAGTAGTAGTAGTAGTAGTGGTAGTGGTAGTAGTAGTAGTAGTAGTAGTACTAGTGGTAGTGGTAGTGGTAGTACTAGTAGCAGTGATAGTAGTGGTAGTGGTAGTGGCAGTGGTAGTGGTAGTACTAGTAGTGGTCGTGGTAGTGGTAGTACTAGTAGTGGTAGAAGTAGTAGAGGTACTATTAGTGTTGTTGTTATTTGTTGTTGTTTCTGCTGCTGCTGTTGTTTTGTTTTTGGAGTGAACCAGATGCAGTCAGGGGGCACGTAGCACAAAGCGAGAAGAAATTATAGGTTGAAGGCTGGAGGCCAAAGGTGGGGTACTTGAAAGATGAGGCACTCTAGGGAGAGGTAGAATACAAGCATGGAGAGGCAAAGTAAGGGTCTGGAGGATAGCTAGGAGAAAATAGGAGAGGGCTGAGACTGGAGGGAAGGTAGATAGCAGAAAATAGGGGAGGCTTAAAGCTAAAGAGGAGTTACCATAGAGGCCTGGAGTGTTATTGAAGGGGAGGCGGAGGTTGTGATTGTTGCAGCCCAGAGTCTACAGGGCTTGTTATGAATGTAGGCTTGGTTTCGACAGCACAGAAAAAGTCAGACAGTCTAAGTGTCCAGCTCAACCATTCCTGTTGCCATTATCCTGTCTTCCTGCTGAACTCATAAAAACAGCTTCCAAGGTTTGCTGTTGACAGGTAATCAATCTGAGCGATGCCCATGTGTAGGTCAGTGTCAAGGAGCAATACGATCAGGCTGTTTCAGCATCTCCTCTAATCCCCTCCACCTTCAAAAGTCTGGGTTGTTACTCCTGTTTTGAGAGACAGCAATCTTCCCCTTATAACCCATAGTAACCCTTGGCACTCCACTCCTCATCCTCCTAGGATTACTGACTTGAACTGTGGTCAGGGCAGAAGCATTGAAGCTTATCCACAGATACAAAGACGGAGCTGTCCCGTCTGCATTCTATTTCACTTAGCATTCCACCCACTGTTCCACAGCTCCACTCACATGTCCACCCTCATCAGGCCTGCCTGTAATCAGTGGGGCCGGTGACAGGAAAACACAGGGTGAGTGAAAACAGCGGGGCTTACTTAAAGGAGAGGCCAAAGTAAACAGTGACAGGGCCAATTCCATTTACCTATCTCACAGCAAATAGAATTCAGCAGGTAGATCACCACTGGTTAATGAAGATAGAGGAGGAGAGGGAGGAGAGGGAGGAGAGGGAGGTGGGGGAGGAGAGGAGAGGAGGTGGAGGAGTAGAGGGAGGTGGGGGAGGAGGAGAGGGAGGAGAGGGAGGTGGGGGAGAAGGAGAGGGAGGAAAGGGAGGAGAGGGAGGAAAGGGAGGAGAGGGAGGTGGGGGAGGAGAGGAGAGGGAAGAGAGGAGGTGGAGGAGTAGAGGGAGGTGGGGGAGGAGGAGAGGGAGGTGGGGGAGAAGGAGAGGGAGGAAAGGGAGGAGAGGGAGGTGGGGGAGGAGGAGAGGGAGGAAAGGGAGGAGAGGGAGGTGGGGGAGGAGAGGAGAGGGAAGAGAGGAGGTGGAGGAGTAGAGGGAGGAAAGGGAGGAGAGGGAAGAGAGGAGGAGAGGGAGGAGAGGAGGATAAGGAGGAGAGCAGGAAAGGGAGGAGAAGAGAGCAGAGCATCTCAAGTATGGGAGAGAGGAGAGAGGTAGGTTCCAGTGGCTCAGAGATAATGTGTAGTCTGAACACAGACACCACATGGAAACACTGAGGGCAATATCCCCCTCTTTCATCTGTTTCTTTCTCTTCCATCTAGCTTTTCTCTCTTCTTTCACCTTCCACTCTTCAGTCCTCCTCTCCATCTGTTGCCTCCACCACAGACACAGGCAAGAGAGCAGCCAGCCGTTTTCCCCGCAGACTTGCCTCCCTACCCTCTCCTAATATCTGGCAACAAACCAGCCAACTTTGAAAACATTACGTGCAAAAAGTGCTCCACTTTCTGAACTTTTATAACAACCTCCAGCAGCCTGTCTGAGCTGTCATCGACAGAGGAGGGGAGGGGCTCTGTGGCGTGTGCTGCTGTGGCGTGCGTGCTCTGCTGATAGGTCAAGAGCTTCTCAAGCATTCTAATAAGATATGTGCCAATTAAAGCCTTCTGGTGCTGCGGCTTCAGCACAGATAATTAATTTAACCCGTGGATCGCTGCTGACAGGTAGCATTTGTTTACATGTCTCTGCTTTCACGAGCTGCCAACCAACCATGCCTCTGACGACTCTGCATGATATTAACACAACCGCCCCCTCCCATCCGACTACATACAGCATAACAATGTTACGCGCTGTATCCATGGAAATCAGCTATATGAAGGGACTGCCTGTGTTTCCTTACCTTGAGCTTATTATAAACTAATAAGCAGCAGTGTGGTGATGCCTTGGCTAGAACAGCTGTAATGCCCCAGAGCATGAAAGTCAACTACTCTGAAAACACTATACCGAAGATGTTCAGGTGGAGGCAGCAGGCATCTCCAACTCTACTTTAAATAGCTTTCTTTCAGCTTCCACTGCTTTCAGTTGTATTCCACTGAATATTGATGTGGTTCAATATGCTTAGCTTATACTCTTACAGCTGAGACATATGAGTCAAGCCATGTGTTATTTATGCTTCTTGGGCTGCTGATTAATGCAGTCTGGTTGTATACAGTACAGTACATGCTGGCCTGCCCTCAGACTTCTACTAATAAGACTGGAGCCTACGACCCCTGCGATCCTGTCCAATCTCTGACCTTCAGTTAGGATCAAAGGTTGAATAAAAGCCAATACATTTGCAGCGCCATGCAGCTCATTAACAGTTGAAGTCGGAAGATTACATACACTTAGGTTGGAGTCATTAAAACTTGTTTTTTAACCACTCCACAAATGTCTTGTTAATTATCAAACTATAGTTTTGGCAAGTCGGTTAGAACATCTACTTTGTGCATGACACAAGTCATTTTTCCAACAATTGTTTACAGACAGATTATTTCACTTATAATTCACTGTATCACAATTCCAGTGGGTCAGAAGTTTACATACACAAAGTTGACTGTGCCTTTAAACAGCTTGGAAAATTCCAGAAAATTATGTCATGGCTTTAGAAGCTTCTGATAGGCTAATTGACATAATTTGAGTCATTTGGAGGTGTACCTGTGGATGTATTTCAAGGCCTACCTTCAAACTCAGTGCCTCTTTGCTTGACATCATGGGAAAATCAAAAGAAATCAGCCAAGACCTCAGAATTTTTTGTAGACCTCCACAAGTCTGGTTCATCCTTGGGGGCTATTTCAAAATGCCTGAAGGTACCACGTTCATCTGTACAAACAACAGTACACAAGTATAAACACCATGGGACCACGCAGCCGTCATACCGCTCAGGAAAGAGACGTGTTCTGTCTCCTAGAGATGAACGTACTTTGGTGGGAAAGTGCAAATCAATCCCAGAACAACAGCAAAGGACCTTGTGAAGATGCTGGAGGAAACCGGTACAAAAGTATCTATATCCACAATAAAACGAGTCCTATATCGACATAACCTGAAAGGCCGCTCAGCAAGGAAGAAGCCACTGCTCCAAAACCGCCATAAAAAAAGCCAGACTATGGTTTGCAACTGCACATGAGGTCAAAGATCGTACTTTTTGGAGAAATGTCCTCTGGTCTGATGAAACAAAAATAGAACGGTTTGGCCGTAATGACCATCATTATGTTTGGAGGAAAAAGGGGGAGGCTTGCAAGCCTAAGAAGAACCATCCCAACCGTGACGCACGGTGGTGGCAGCATCATGTTGTGGGGGTGCTTTGCTGCAGGAGGGACTGGTGCACTTCACAAAATAGATGTGCCACGTTAATCTTGTATTGCTAATTACTTCAGTAAATGTGATACCCCAAGTTCCTTGTATTCGGAGACTTCCTTATTATAATGCTGAAGTCATAAGAGCTAACACACTACAGGCTCAGTGAGATGAATGACTGATGAAAAGCTAGTGGCTGCTCTTTACCCACCGTGGGCACAGACCTGGAGGGGGCATGGACACTAAGTCTCTCTGTCTTCCTCCATCTCCTGAGTTTCCTCTGGTTAAGAATAGGGCATTTAAAATGTTCCTCCCGGTGTCCATGGCAGTGGTCCTTCATTTAACAAGCTCATTATTTCACCTTGTTTTTGTCCCTCGTGCTCCTCTCTACCTCGTGCTCCTCTCTACCTCGTGCTCCTCTCTGCCTCATGCTCCTCTCTACCTCATGCTCCTCTCTACCTCGTGCTCCTCGCTACCTCGTGCTCCTCTCTACCTCGTGCTCCTCTCTGCCTCATGCTCCTCTCTACCTCGTGCTCCTCTCTACCTCGTGCTCCTCTCTACCTCATGCTCCTCTCTACCTCGTGCTCCTCTATACCTCATGCTCCTCTCTACCTCGTGCTCCTCTCTACCTCGTGCTCCTCTCTACCTCGTGCTTCTCTCTGCCTCATGCTCCTCTCTACCTCGTGCTCCTCTCTACCTCGTGCTCCTCTCTACCTCGTGCTCCTCTCTACCTCGTGCTCCTCTCTACCTCGTGCTCCTCTCTACCTCATGCTCCTCTCTGCCTCGTGCTCCTCTCTACCTCGTGCTCCTCTCTACCTCGTGCTCCTCTCTACCTCGTGCTCCTCTCTGCCTCGTGCTCCTCTCTACCTCGTGCTCCTCTCTACCTCGTGCTCCTCACTACCTCGTGCTCCTCTCTACCTCGTGCTCCTCTCTGCCACGGCTGCGTTTGCATGAGGCGAGCGGCTGTGGTGGCAGCCATCGGGGGAAGGAAGGAAGTGTTTGATGTGTGTCGGTATCGGAGGAGAGCTGTAGAGAGACAGAGGTCTTTCAGAGGGAAAGGCGGTAATGGATCCCACTAATGATATGGCCTTTGCTTTCATGACTCTCACAATAACACCGACCTGGTTCTACATTGATTAAGATTATGATCACCATGGCGACGCTGAGGTCACGCGTCTTGCCGTTTCCTGCTCCACTTTCCTTTTTTATTGCAATGTTTCTATTCTACTGAGCCATTTACTTTATGTTCCTATTTTTATATTTGATGATTTCCTATTGTTGTTGCATTTTCGAGAAGCAACCTGCAAGTAAGCATTTCGTTGTTCGCTGTATACCATGAGTATCCCGTACATACGACTAATAAAACTTGAGACTTGAAACATGGATATTCAGGGCCCGTGTTGAAAGGATAGCCTTGGGAAGCTGAAGGTTGGGGGGGGGTGTGAATGTAGACTGTTCTCTGAAGGAAATGCCTCTGAGGACATCACATACCAATGCATTAATATCCATTATCCACCTTCAATCTGCTCTCAATGTCAGCTACTGTAATGGAATATAAAAAGATCTGAGAAAATTGTTATTGAATGAAAGGAAGTCTATGGCATCCATCACAATGAACATGTTAAGTCAATGGGGACTTGCATGCTCATTTCATTCACCTGGGTTTTGTACTATTGCTGCAATTTGTGACACAGAAATAAAAGACAAATGAACACACTGTTTAATTGCATCACTTCGGCAGAGTTTGTGAATTCCTAAATTGTAGAAGCGAATTTGCTGAACCTCATAAGGAAGCAAATTTGAACAATTGATCATTGTTTCACAGCCTGGAGAAAATCAATAGAATAGTTTGTTTGAGGGTGAAATTGCAATCAAACTGCAACATATATTAGTTTCAACCAAATTCATGGTATAGACATAAGTGTTGTTTACGAAACAAAACACACAGCTTTTTACTCTAAGGCATTATGACGCTATTCAGGGCATTGCCTAGCACCTAGACTGGATTGGTAGCCAGATAAACTAGGGGAAAGAGAGAGAAAAGGCAAAGATTAATTTCTTTTTTCAGTGAAAGACTGAGATTTTTCTAGCTATCTATTGCACATGCAATTCCATCTAAATTCAAGCATTGAAGACATGTACTCAACTGTATTCAATTCAACAGACAGAAAGTGAACTTGCATTGAACCCAACGAGGCTCACATTGGAATTACTGATTGTATTCATTTGAGGAGAATCCAGCACAGGTTAAAGCTGGCTATAATCCAGCACATTAAAGCCACATAATTAAATAGAACACTATTATACTGTTTCTCTATGAGTAAAGCTATGGTTGTGACAGTGAGTAACATCACTGACAAAAGCCTGGTCCCAGATCGGTTTGTGGTGTCTTGCCAACCCCATACAACGTGACAATTGCTATACAGTAGGAGGTGGCCAGACCATACAAAGAAATCTGGTACCAGGCTAGTGAGCAGAGCAGTGTGAATGACAACACAGTGCTCCTGACAAGAACAGCACTTAGCAGGAAGCAGTTAATAGACCTCAGGAGATTTCAATTACTGGCCTGATGGGGTTCCTGATCAATGGTGAAGCATGTATCTAGATGAGATAGTCCAAGAAAGATGCTACAGTGTGTGTGTGTGTGTGTGTGTGTGTGTGTGTGTGTGTGTGTGTGTGTGTGTGTGTGTGTGTGTGTGTGTGTGTGTGTGTGTGTGTGTGTGTGTGTGTGTGTGTGTGTGTGTGTGTGTGTGTGTGTGTGTGTGTGTGTGTGTGTGTGTGTGTGTGTGTGTGTGTGTTTGCGTGCGTGCGTGCGTGAGCCGTTGGAGCCTAGCAGTACTGTGTGTAGTGGACATTTTATCTTGGTAATAGTGTGGTGTGTCCTGTTAGATATGCATGTGTTTTATATTCAACGATGTCAACTGACATACAAGATGCACTGAGCCATTATTAGGGTTAGGAGATCAAATAAGGCTCCGACAGCTGAACAAGATTAGAAAATGTCAAACTGTGTGCCGTTACCTCCCTAAACCTGCTACAGAGGAATAAACAGAATCCCAGACACTACAACAACCAACCCCCCAAGCCCTTCTGCAGTGCATACTAATCTAAAACAACATTGTATCTGGCTGTACGGTTGTATGGTTTTCTCCCAGCCCCTCTGAGACGTATCTAAGTGTTAGAGGAGACGGGGGCCTGGCAGATCTCACCAGTTAAGGGGGGTGGTGGGCCGTGACCCACATCTGGGGCCCCCTCACTCTGCAGGTTCCTATTACTTCCCTCTGTAGATTGGAAGTGACAGGCCACTCAGGCAAAAGTGTCTGAGCCCCTCTCCCATCAGCAGCTGCACAGCCATCCACCGAGCTGTCAGCCTGATTACACATCAATGAGAGAGGGGGACGGGGGACCCCGAGAAAGGAGATGTCCAGCTGGAGAACACACACTAAACACAACGCCTGTCTGTCCTGTCCCACTGGTTGACTGGCTCAGTCACATCTGCCAATTTGTCCCTCAGCTCAGACATTCCTCTCTGTGTTGCAGAACCAATCTATCTTTTCTAGCTACCCTGCTAAGAAATCAACCTTGCAAATAGTTTACAGACTCCTTACTCACCCCACAACTAGGACCCTCAAAACACAACTCATTTACCAACGTTTCATGGTGCTGCAGATTCATTACTTAAATAGATCTAGATAGCTACCTGTCTCTGTCTCCCCCCTGTGTAAAGCAGCTGGTGGAGAGGAGAGGAGAGGAGAGGAGAGGAGAGGAGAGGAGAGGAGAGGAGAGGAGAGGAGAGGAGAGGAGAGGAGAGGAGAGGAGAGGAGAGGAGAGGAGAGGAGAGGAGAGGAGAGGAGAGGAGAGGAGAGGAGAGGAGAGGAGAGGAGAGGAGAGGAGAGGAGAGGAGAGGAGAGGAGAGAAGAGGAGAGGAGAGGAGAGGAGAGGAGAGGAGAGGAGAGTCAGCAGGCCTTCTACCTGATATTACAGCAGGAGGAATTCACTCCATTACCTGGGTCTGATGCATCAAAGGACTACCTCTCCTCCTCAACAAGCAATAACTAAACATGTTGTCTCGTTTACTTAAGTGCTCACTCTCTCTCTCCCTCCCTCCCTCTCTCTCTCTCTCTCTCTCTCTCTCTCTCTCTCTCCTCTTCCCAGGTGTGAAGCTAAGAGGAACAGCTCGGCAGTCCAGAGAGGTACGTTGTTTTCTACTCCTCCTCCTTTCAAACAGAGAGAGAGAGTGTATGTGTTTTTTTTAATCTAATATGGTGTTGAGTGGCAGTGCAGTTTCTGTGTCTGATAACATCAGTGTAGAGAGGCTGACCTGAGGCCTCCCCCAGTGTGCCAGGGGTGGGCCAGCTCTCTGCAGCCCATGGAGAGTAAAGTAGTCTTGGTTTATGCAAGCTGGAATGGCTCATAGGAGCAGGAGTCTGTTTCTGTAGCATGAGGCAGCTTGAGGAACAAGTACAACCCCTGGACAGGATGCTAGTCTATTGCAGGGCCTTACCCCCAATCTATCTCATTAATGCTGAGTGCCAAACAGACTGAGGATCATTTTTTACAGTCTTTGGTATGACTCGGCCGGGGATCGAACTCCCAAACATCCAGTCTCAGGACGGACACTCTAACCACAAGGCTATTGAGTTGGTCCAGCCCAGGGAGAGCCAGGGGATAAAGGCTCTGTGGAGGTCTTGGTGTGAGGCTGCAGGAGCGAGAGAGAAAGCAAGAGAGGGGGCACAGCCAGGGCTCTGACTACTAGATACTGTAATACCAGCCTGGAGATGAGGGGGTTGTGTCAGTGTGTAGCTGTAGGAAAGAGAGAGAAAGAGAGAGGGGGCACAGCCAGGGCTCAGACTACCACCTCCTGTAATACCAGCCAGGAGACGAGGGGGTTGTGTCAGTGTGTAGCTGTAGGAAAGAGAGAGAAAGAGAGAGGGGGCACAGCCAGGGCTCAGACTACCACCTCCTGTAATACCAGCCTGGAGATGAGGGAGTTGTGTCAGTGTGTAGCTGTAGGAAAGAGAGAGGGGGCACAGCCAGGGCTCAGACTACCACCTCCTGTAATACCAGCCAGGAGACGAGGGGGTTCAGTGTGAGACTAGCTGGCTTTGAAGCTGCAGGAGAAAGAGCACAGCCACGGCTGGTTGCTATGTCAGGCACACTCCTTCTGGTTCCTCTCTTTCCTCCCGCTGACCTCAGTTTGCTCTGGTCTCCTGCTCTCAATAGAGATGAGACTTCCATTAGTGTGAGTCCTGCATGTGGGTGTCTGATGTCGGCTGGCTACACTGTGGCTGATCCTGCTCTGCTTCCCAACATGAAACGGTCAGGGAACCATTCCTACTACTCCTTCCTCCTTTGGAGGTTTCCCAGGGGATATAGGTGGGAGTACTGGGCATCTGATCCAATGGATGTCAGATAGGAGATGAGCACAAATTCATGATGGGCTCCCATCACGTTATCTGTTGTACAATTAGGGTAATACATGCACTCTATTGGCTTTATGGAGCCATAATGGCTTTTAATTGAAATAAAATGTCAAAACGCATGATAGCCTCAGGCCATCTTACCATGGTAATCTGCTTGTAGATGATTTGAATTTAGATTTACCAATAAGTGTTTATAAGACATTTATATGACATTAGAGCTCCGTTTATTGGTAGTTCTCCCAGTTATTTACAGTGTGTGGCATTTCAATCGGAGAGGTTGAAGAGTTGGTCAAGATGTAGAGAAACAGCACCACTAAGTGTTGAGTCTGAGCACTGCAGAAATCAGGAACGTATAGATTTTTTTAAATCCACCGAAGGTATTTAAAAGAGGGTTGGTGAATTAGTTCACGGAACATTACAAAGAGTGTTTCACTGAATAAACATATTTTCATTTTGAATCCCAGAGAAGTTTAAATAACCAACACCTGTTCAATCAAATCAATAAAATGTGCTAAGTGCTAACCCGGCCTTAATGTCACTAACCCGGCCTTAATGTCACTAACCCGGCCTTAATGTCACTAACCCGGCCTTAATATCACTAACCCGGCCTTAATGTCACTAACCCGGCCTTAATGTCACTAACCCGGCCTTAATGTCACTAACCCGGCCTAAAACACCAAAGAGCAAGCTAGGCAGATGTAGATGCACCTGTTATTGAAGTCTTGCATACATTTTACATCTTTCAGTGCCATATGTAAAGTCGATGCGTTATCTTTGTCCATCAGGCGCTGTGTACTCAGGACAGTGAGGGTGTAAGAGTCAGCCCAGGCCAGGACCAGAGACCGGCTGTGGAAGGCCTAACCAGCCCCATCCCCCCCATGCAGTTCCCTGCCTTCCAGTGGACCAGACATTCAGCCACCCCTGGCTCTAGAGAACAGGACATGGGCTCACTGCGCGTCACCAAGCGCCACAGGAAACTACTGAAAACCAGCCCTGTGGTCTCTAACAACTCACACAACTCCTCTTCATCCTCCTCTGGTTCCCCGGACTCTCCTGAGGAGAGCTGGCAGTGGCACAGACTGTCCCACATCCAGGAAGCTCGGCGGAGGCTGATGAAGGAGGTCTGTGCCAAGTACAAGAGCAGCATCTCCAGGACCATCACACCTCACCACGTGTCCAGGATCTATGTGGAGGACAAGTACAAGCTGTTGTACTGCGAGGTGGGCCTATTGATGATCTGATTATTGCATAAATGATTATTGGGCTTCTGAATATTGTTGTTATATACTGCTATCTATATTTTTTACAACTTATTGATTATTGATGTGTTTTTGTCATTTTGACTATGATGCTGGCTGCAATGATTTAACAAACCAATTCATGAAGTATTTTTTAAATCTAATCTTATCTCTTTAGGTGCCCAAGGCGGGCTGCTCCAACTGGAAGAGGATCCTCATGGTGCTGTCTGGCCTGGCGTCGTCCACCCACGAGATCAAACACGACGCTGTCCACTACGGCAACCACCTCAAGAGGCTGGACAGCTTCGACCGCCAGGGCATCACGCAGCGCCTGGAGACCTACACCAAAGTCCTGTTTGTCCGCGAACCCCTGGAGAGGCTGGTGTCCGCCTTCAGGGACAAGTTTGAGAACCCCAACACCTACTATCATCCTGTATTCGGGAAGCCCATCATCTCCAAGTACAGGGTGAACGCCTCCAAGGTGGCCCTCAGGACAGGCAGTGGAGTGACCTTCCAGGAGTTCATGCAGTATCTGTTGGATGTGCACAGGCCTGTGGGCATGGACATTCACTGGGAGCCTACCAGCCAGCTCTGCAGCCCCTGTCTGCTGGACTACAACTTCATCGGCAAGTTTGAGACCATGGAGGAGGAGGCTAATTTCTTACTACGTAGAACTGGTGCCCCGCATAACCTCACCTTCCCCAGTTTTAAAGACAGGAACCCCAAGGCTGAGAGGACTTCAACTCATTTAACCCATCGCTACTTTGCACAGCTCAGCACTTCAGAGAGACAGAGAGCTTATGACTTTTATTACATGGACTACCTTATGTTTAACTATTCCAAACCTTTTAAAGATTTGTATTGATTGACTCTCTGATCTCTGTTTGAGTCCGCAAATCTCCCCTGGCTTTAAGTGGAGGAGCGCACCATTTACAAGTATTACTAGAAGATCATCACATGAAAACAATGTCTCGGTCAGGCATGTCAATGTGGTCCTGTATTAAATACCGATGCCTAACTGCAAAACATTGAACTCACAAACAATGTATCACTGCACAGTCAGTGACGTGAAAAGACATTTCAATGCTTTAAAATGTGTTACGTGAAGAGGTACCCACCTATCATTTTTTGCACTTAGTGTAGCAAATTCTTTCAAATTCTCCAAAAACATATTGACTCAGACTGAGCATTAGTCTGCCACACTACTGCTGGAGAGTGTGTCTGGACGGTCTTATAGGGCAGCATCCCCCTTAAGTATCCCTAAGTACTACTTTACCACACCATCCCACTACCCTTTAGAATACACATCCTCATCACTGTCATCAAGGCTTTTTCTGTCACTAATATTTAAAAACTGTACAAATGGCATTCAGATGACTATATATATTTTTCTATGTATTTCTATAATGGATATATTCACTGCTTCTTTATATATTCACTGATTTTCATTTCTGATATCACTGAATGTTATTTCAGTAATTATATGGTGAGTGTGTGTAGAGAATATCTGGCTATATTTAGTCCTCTTGGGTCCCCCTGTACATCAGACCCTGTAAAACACGTGTTAAACTCATTCCATGGAGGGCCTTGTACTTGACTGATCAATGAAGGTCATTGATTAGTTAGGAACTCTCCTCACCTGGTTGTCTAGGTCTTAATTCGACACAAATATTAAGGAAATAATAAAAACCAGAATACAGTCGACCCTCCATGAAATGAGTGTGACACCCCTGTTGTAAAACATGCTGGTTAACACATGGACACGTAGAAATTCCACTCCAATCTTTCCCTAATTACTCAATAAGCCCCTGCAGTGAAATATCACTGCAGTGTTAGAGAGAGCAGAACACTGACACCATCTCTTATACTGACACTGACAAAGTCACAAGGCAGCTTATCCTACCCAACTCTGCCTGTGTGTGTGTGTGTGTGTGTGTGTGTGTGTGTGTGTGTGTGTGTGTGTGTGTGTGTGTGTGTGTGTGTGTGTGTGTGTGTGTGTGTGTGTGTGTGTGTGTGTGTGTGTGTGTGTGTGTGTGTGTGTGTGTGTGTGACAGAGAGTGAGATGTGTGTGAGAGAGAACAACTGGAGCTGCTGCTCTGATCTCTTTTCATGGCTCTGAGGGGGAGTAAGCCCTGGCCCACAGCCCAGACACACTCAGACCTAGGTCCCACACAAGACAGACAACTGTGAGGACAGCTTTATGATGAGATCTCTCAACAGGGTAACAACTTACACAACCCATAATAACACATAATCTACTGTCCCACAAACTGTACAGGCAATGGGTTGTAGGATCTGTGTGAGAAAGCTAGTGTTCAGAGAAGCCAGCAATTGGATCAGTATTTCCAAATATCCTCTTTTACCTCCTATGAACAACACTGATTTATAGCTCCACAGTAGAGTACCAAAGCTATTCTGCACAGTGGGACGGCAGGGAGAGGGAAGCACACTTGGGGCCAATCAAACACAGTTTCCTGGATAAGTCAGAAATATGATTCTTCCCTGGCTGCTACAACGCTGGGTTGGTTGGCTTTGTGAAATCCGACTGTAACAGAAAGAAACTCAATTGCATATGCTGTTGTGTTGTGACGTGTATACAGGTCATGTTATCGACTTGTCCCTGAAACGTGGTTGCTGTTTTTAACTGAATAGGCCTCTAATAAGTAAATAGAATGTTCCTCATATTCAATTGTGTTCTACTCTGCAGCTCTAGTTAGAATGAATACCCCAGACAAGCCAGGGGGGGGGGGTAAAATAATACAGCACAGGGGGGGGGGGGGGTGCCTTTCTCTATGTGACCAATTACAAAGAAATGCACATTATTTGAATTATATATAGACACTATATTGAGATTTTAATATATTTTTTAAGAAGAAACAGAAAGAGATTACATATTTATGATGGCAAATATTATAGGATTATGTCAATGTAGTGTGTTGGCTTTTGCAGTTCCAAAATCTATATGTTGTTTAGATGGTGGTCTGATTCTATATAGTTAGCCAGACTCCGGTCCAAAGCTAAATAGCATAATATAGGTGTTACTTTAACCTACAAAATTCTCCCTCACTCACCAACCCTGTTCTATGGGGTTTCTTGGAAATGTAAGTATGTGGGTCTATGGGTACAACACAGATATATCAAAACTATTTACGGTAACAAGTGAATGTATAACTGTTTTATCGTTGGTGCAAAAGTGTATAAATACCTGTACATGGTCTGGAACCCTTTGCCTTATTTTACACTGCCAATCAAAAGGTGTATTTCAGGAAGACATTCTGCAGGTGGTTGGTTTCTGTCTGCTGAGTGTCTACTAATAAACTGTCTTTAGCATTTTCACAATGCTGCTTCTTTTTCATGCTTAACACTCTCAACAAACCATTCAAATGTTTTTGTCTTTAACATGTGGAAACAGTCAATAAGACACTTTTTCAGGTAAGAAGACACACTCAAACCAAAGTTGTTCACCCCTGGTTTACATATACTCTTTATTTTGTCTTTACCTATTCCAACATCCATTGGAAGTATACTCAATTCATAGGAGAGGAAAGAAGGCCTAGATTCTCTTTCCCAGTCCACAAGAAATGTTATATTGAAGAAGTAGGTATATGGCTCCTGTGAATGTAATCAAGCCCAGACTACTGCATTTGGGCCCCTTGTGCCATCGACTTCCTTTTGTAGCACTTTTACATATTCTGCCATGGGGTTGTGAGAAAATGTTCAGTTTTAAAGCAAATTTCAAGCTATTCTACACATTTTGCAATGAGTCTAAGATATCATTTTTCTGTTTTAAAGATAATTTCCTACAATATTGCACATTTTGCTTTGTTTTTTAGTGGAGCTGAGTGGTGGATGAATATGTCAACTCAAATTGATCAATATGTAGAGTAGAGAGAATTTGAATAAACGCTGTAGGCTGATTTCCAAAGCAGCCTCTGTATAAGTCATGAGAACAGTCAGGAAGTTTAAAATTCTGTTTAAATCCATTCAGAAAACAAAGGCCATCCATCTACCTCATTAGTGGGAGAAATCTCTTGACATGCAGTGGAGACAACTTCGATGTTCTTTCAGCTCCAGGCTACAGAAAACAAGGAATACAAGAAGTCTGCTGGAAGTGAATAAAGGAGACAACTTCTCAACTCATAAACATTGTACTGTGTTGGATATAAAAAATAATAATGATTTGAATTTGAATAATAATTATATTTTCTACTAATGTGAATTAAGCCCACAGCTAAACATTCTAATTCTGCCTATGAGGTAAACATTAAGATGGCTGAAGAAATTTGTGGCAATGTTCCTGCTGTGAAGAAATAACACAGCTCTCTGTTGGTGAGCATAAACACTTGTGCACGCACCCATACACACACACACACAAATGTGCTCGCATGCACACACACACACACACACACACACATACACACACACACACACAAATGTGCTCGCGTGCACACACACACACAAATAAATGATTGACACTGTGATGGCATGACAACCTGAATCAGATCAAAGGGCTGGCCCACTCTCCCATTCATTACCATAACAAATTTGCTGCTTTGCTTTCACTTCTCAATTCAGCGGGTTGCATTCAAGAGACATCTATCTCAATAATATTTCATCAAAGGTTGATGATGTGGGTGAGCTCATCTGATTCATATGCATGCCAGAGTAATTTTCTCACTTTCACATGAATTTCTTGTTTGTTTTGACAATGTGCTGGAACACACCCAAGACGCACCCTCTGCATTGAACTATTTGGGAGGAAAGCTCATTAAAATGATTTGCTAGGGGTCTATTAATAACTGTTTGATTCCAAGCAAAACGAAACATAAGCCATGTTTAGCTTTTTCTATTGAAAATCCACAGAACACATCCTTATTGAGGACATATCCTTAAACACTCGGCTTTAAGACGTCATCTCATTTGGTTAACAGGCTCATCCACCAACAAGCTGTTGAGCCTGGATACAGGCCTGGTTCAGCATTTGGCAGAATGGCAAGGCTGTGTCTGGCCAATGTCTGAATAGATATTTATTCCAAGGTTAAAATATTTGGTAACACTTTAGTTGAAGGGCACCTACAGAAGAACGTCATAACATGTTCAAAAGCCATACATAAACACTTTCATGTACTTATGAAATATATCTGTGTAATTTTATGTTAATTTCTATGGCACATACACCAACGGCCACATTATTGCACTCTTCCCTGTTATTGGACAAATCCAATATGAACACAAGGTGGCAGCACATGATCTGAAACAAATGGCATGATGTGGAAATTCTATTGAACAAGTAAATATTGCATACTGGACAGTAATGTCCAGTGCTTCAATAGAATGTGATGTAACCACAGTGTGAGTTCATACACATGCCATGTATAATAAATTGCCACTTGTTTCAGCATATAATTCAAAAGTTGTCACGGCTGTTGTCGGAGCTCAGATTTGAAAGAAAAACATCCGTAAAATCGACTGCAACACTTTTAATTAAGCTATATGCTGCCATTGACATGAATTATGCAACAGCTTTAATGAACTTGTATCAATACACACAGGATCTATAATTAAGCTGGTCACGCAAGCTGGTGGGTGGGCAGAGAGTCGTTCTCTAACCTTCAGGCTATAGCTTCTACAGAGGCGATAAAGCTTCTTTGGATCGTTGCAACATTTGGGTGATAAAAAAGATACTCCTATGTGTCTGTTACTATCTAAGGAACAGAAGTATTCCCCTAATGAAGACATTATGCAGATGTTTTTTTCATGTAAAAGTACATTTAGGCTGTGTGGAACATCTGTGCAGTGATGAGAATGGACAGGAGTAAGTATTTTCTGGTGAGACGTTTAGAGAGGGAGAGGAGTGGGGAGGAGAGACAGAGAAAGGACAAAGATAATATATTGACACTTGGTAGATGGAGTAAACAGTTAGTACAAGTTCAGTACAGGTAAATGACAAAATTAAGAAAACACTAGTAAATGAGGGATACAAAGTATATTGAATGCAGGTGATTCCACACAGGTGTAGTTCCTGAGTTAATTAAGAAATGATGCTTAGGGTCATGTATAGAAATACTGGGCAGGTCATCATTTTGGCTGCCATGGCTATGGCCCTATAGGATCAGCAGGCATAAGGATGACAATGCCCCATCCACAGGGCACGAGTGGTCACTGAATGGTTTGATGGGCATGAAAACGATGTAAACCATATGCCATGGTCATTTCAGTCACCAGATCTCAACCCAATTCAACACTTATGGGAGATTCTGGAGTGGCGCCAGAGACAGTGTTTTCCAACACCATCAACAAAACACCAAATGATGGAATTTCTCATGGAAGAATGGTGTCGCATCCCTCCAATAGAGTTCCAGACGCTTGTAGAATCTATGTCAAGGTACATTGAAGATGTTCTGGCTCGAGGTGGCCCAATGCCCTATTAAGACAAGTTATGTTGGTGTTTTCTTTATTTTGGCAGATACATGTATCTCATCCTATATATCTTACACACATACACTAGGATTGGCTCATACAACCACTAGTCCTTGGTTATAATTTATACATTTCATGAACAACCCTTCGGATAATAAAGGCATGCTTAGTGATGCTTGTCACATTGATGATGAAGAAAATGTGTCTCCTTTTTGTCTCATGAAGTAAAATCATATTTCATGCATGTATGTATTTGAATGTCTATTTCAAATATCATGTGACACTTATGAGGGTAGAATTAATAGAACTACTCAGACAGGATTGCCCTAGTCTATAGGTGCAGAGGTTGGCTAGCTTCTGTAAAGAATTAGTCTATGGTGTATAATGTTCCCCATTCGACACCTCCTCACCTCCAGGCACAGCTAACAAACAGGTACAGATATAGAATCTTAATTTGAGCCAGTTTGCTACAGCAGGAAAATAATCCTGAAAATAATGTGAATTATTATGTGGATTCTAATTAAGGGACATTTATAGGGGATGATACATTTGTAGGGGATGATACATTTGTAGGGGATGATATATTTTCAAGTGGAAATTACAATCTTTAGAAGCCTTTTTTAGTTTGTGCAAGGAAATTCTCAACAACAATTTTTCAGTGATACAAATGAAGATCCGGTATCTGTAGGTATTCTATAGCACAATGCAGAAATCAGCAGGGTTCCATTACCAATTGAAAAAAAGTCTCCCTAGATTTTAATCATTGCAGATCAGAGTTGTCTCATGTCTACTGAAGTACTCAAACTGCAGTCTGAATAATACTTAAAGCACACTAACAAGGCTTTTTTCTTGCCCGTGGCTCACAGCATCATTATCTCACACACCTAAAAAGCCCTGCATCTATTTCCCTCTATGCCTTCCTCTACTGCTCCTTTCAAGGAGAGAGAGACATACCGAGCAGAGCATTCAGTAAATCATTTCCATTCTCTGACACCTTCCTTCCTAGCTGTCTATCTCCTCCATCAAGTAGAATGAGGAATGAGAGTGACAGAGAGACACCTGGCCCTGAACAAGTGAATGACTGCTGACAGAGAGAGGATGGGAAAGAGAGGAAGAAGAGTGAGGGGACCGCATCGCACTGCCTGATGGGATAGAATCGCACGCGGAGGCAACAAACTACATGGGACTATCAGTTATAGTGACAGGGCAGGCGGTGGCGTTCTATTAGCAGGCCGGGGGATAGGCCCAGAGCAGAGCCCGTCCCGCCCAGGATGGATGGGCCTTTCTGGTGGGACTAAATTAATACTGTGGAGTCTAGTCTAGTGAATTGCTTTTGGAACAATGTCCTCCTGAGGAGCTAATCAGACAGGAGTTACCAGAGAGTGCCTGTGGGGTTAGGGCTCTGTGTATCAGGGCTGCCTGGGAGAGAGAGAGCAGGTGCACACCACAGAAACAGGAACTCATTCCAGGGCAGGAGATAGGAGCTCTTGTCTCGTCCCTCTTGGTCACGATGGTACAGTCTTAGACCACTATATATAGACTCTTTTCAATATAGAATAACTAAATGTTTTTGATGTATTCACGGATGGCAATTAAAGGCTGGTACTTTTACAGGCTGTAAACTTAGATAGTAAACTGATACACCACAAGTAACTTCTTGAGGTATCTGAGGATCCTTATAGAAGTATTCACATTTCAAATGTGCCTCAAAATGATGTGGTTAGGTTTCTGTGAAACTGAAGAAAAAAACATATTCACTTTAATACCCACTATCAAAGTCCAGTCCAGTCCACTGGCTACTGAAACCTCTGCTATTCTAATGTGAACTCACAGAAGTAGAATAACTTGATGTATTTCTGAGTTGGGACCTGACAGGATGAGGTCAGGGATAAAACAGAGTGGATAACAGCACTGAGACCGTACATTACTGGGTCATTAAGATGTGTAAGTGAACACACTGTATGGTTGTTCTCAATGGAAACCCGGCGTAACTAGTGGCGACTTAACGTGTTACTGAAAGACATCTATGACCACAGGACGGGGAAGAGAGTGAATGTGCCCCGGCCGGCTAGCGTTCCTTTCAGCCTGACATCAGGCCAGTGTGGCACAGTGGAGAGGCTTGCCTTGCTGCCCTGAGAGAGAAGAGTGCCTCTGGCCAAGTGTCTGTATCACTGCAAACACATTCACAGTGTGATTCACTGCTCAAAGGAGACACATCACAGACTCACAGGCCCATGAAAACACATACCATATTCTATTGTAACTGAGGTTTACTGTACTGTTGGGAATGCTACTGATGGTTTTGGAGCAGCCATTGTCTTTGTTTACAAAAATTGATATTGAGGATTTCCTAATGATAATATCTGACTAATAATAACCACCCACTAATGACTTAGGGTCTAACATGCCTTATCCTGCTCCTTGTAACAAAGGCAAACTCCAACACTATGATGATATACAGTAGTACTATGTAATATACTATATGAGGATGAAACAAAAACATGATGATTTGTTGCATGTTCAGTGTGCAAAACAGTTTTTTTCCATGTGAAGTTGGTGGGATTGCATGTTGTGACCATCAAATGTAATCAGCTAGCTGCTCTAGCCAGCTTGCTGCACAGCACAGAACACTCCCCCTTCTTGCCTCGGGCAATGGCCACACACGCACCCTTCCCCCCTCCTGTGTCTGTCTGTCTGTCTCTCTCACCAGCCCCCCCCCCCCCCAGTGCCCCGGGGCCCTGGGCTCCCACAGTGTCAGGGAGGCTTGAGTGTTGACAAAGCAGCTGGCCTTCAGAAGACACATCAAACCCAGGCCCTGGTTGCAGTTAGGGGCTGAACACTCAACAAAAGGACTCCAAGTTTCAGTCCTAGGCCATTACTAGCCCCAACAACAGAACTACACACCCACAGACAGAGAGAAAGCAGAAAGGCCCTCAAGGGGACATAATATATTATATTCCCTGTTAGAAACGGGATCCCTGACTGCTGAATGAACTCAAAACACGTCCCATACATTGTGAATATTCAGAAGATGGCTGTGGAGTGATGGATTATCATAAATGTAAAGCATAAATCGAGGTTAGGGTGTTGGTGTCATTTTAACACATGCATCCTAATGACAATTCTGGGTCTCCCTAATGCTGGTTTTCTCCCCCTAGGCAACATTAACCGGGCACCTTGCATGTGATGTATATTAGATATGACTGGAAGCATCACGCTGTTCACATTGTTACTGTGAATAAAATAGTGGACACCAGCCAGTAACAAAGGAAAGTGTATTTGTTTTATATTGGTCCCTTCATCTTCAAAACAATTATTGATCAAGTCCCACAATTAGGAATTAAAGAGAATAGTTCTCTTAGTACACTATATTAGTAGTAGTATACAGTGCATTCTGAAAGTATTCAGACCCCTTCACCTTTTTCACATTCTGTTACGTTACAGCCTTATTCTAACATGGATTAAATTGTTGTTTTTTCCCTCATCCATCTACACACAATACCCCCATAATGACAAAGCAAAAACAGGTTTTTAGAAAGATTTTCAAATGTATATATTATTTTATTTTAAATACCTTATTTACATAAGTATTCAGACCCTTTGACATGAAACTCGAAATTGAGCTTAGGTGCATCCTGTTTCCATTGATCATTCTTGAGATGTTTCTACAACTTGATTGGAGTCCAACTGTGGTAAATTCAATTGATTGGACATGATATGGAAAGGCACACACCTGTCTATATAAGGTCCCACAGTTGACAGTGCATGTCAGAGCAATAAACAAGTCATAAGGTTGAAGGAATTGTCCATAGAGCTCTGAGACAGGATTGTGTCAAGGCATAGATCTGTGGAAGGGTACCAAAACATTTCTGCAGCATTGAAGGTCCCCAAGAACACAGTGGCCATCGTCATTCTTCAATGGAAGAAGTTTGAAACCACCAAGACTCTACCTAGAGCTGGCCGCCCGGCCAAACTGAGCAATCGGGGGAGAATGGCCTTGGTCAGGGAGGTGACCAAGAACCCAATTGTCACTCTGATAGAGCTCTAGAGTACCTCTGTGGAGATGGGAGAGCCTTCCAGAAGGACAACCATCTCTGCAGCACTCCACCAATCAGGCCATTATGGTAGAGTGGACAGACGGAAGCCACTTCTCAGTAAAAGGCACACGACAGCCACCTAAAGGACTCTTAGACCATGATAAGCAAGATTCTCTGGTCTGATGAAACAAAGATTGAACTCTTTGGCCTGAATGTAAAGCGTCACGTCTGGAAGAAACCTTACACCATCCCTATGGTGAAGCATGGTGGTGGCAGCATAACGCGGTGGGGATGTTTATCAGTGGCAGGGACTGAGAGACTAGTCAGGATCAAGGGAAAGATTAACAGAGCAATGTACAGAGAGATCCTTGATGAAAACCTGTTCCAAGCGCTCAAGACCTCAGACTGGGGCGAAGTTTAACCTTCCAACAGGACAATGACCGTAAGCACACAGCCAAGACAACGAAGGAGTGACTTCGGAACAACTCTCTGAATGTCTTTGAGTGGCCTAGCCAGAGCCCGGACTTGATCTCGATCGAACATCTCTGGAGAGACCTGAAAATAGCTGTGTAGCAACGCTCCCCATCCAACCTGATAGAGGTTGGGGTTGGGGTTAGGGTTGGGGTTAGGGTTGGGGTTGGGGTTGGGGTTGGGGTTAGGGTTAGGGTTAGGGTTGGGGTTAGGGTTACGGTTGGGGTTGGGGTTAGGGTTAGAGTTGGGGTTAGGGTTAGGATTAGGGTTGGAGTAAGGTTTGGGGATAGGGATGGGGTTAGGGTTGGGGTTAGGTTTGGGGTTGGGGTTGGGGTTTTGGTTGGGGTTGGGGTTAGGGTTGGGGTTAGGTTTGGGGTAGGGTTGGGGTTGGGGTTGGGGTTGGGGTTGGGGTTAGGGTTATGGTTAGGGTTGGGGTTGGAGTTGGGTTAGGGTTGGGGTTAGGGTTAGGGTTGGGGTTGGGTTTAGGGTTGGGGTTAGGGTTGGGGTTGGGGTTGGGGATAGGGATAGGGATAGGGATAGGGATAGGGTTAGGGTTGGGGTTAGGGTTGGGGTTAGGGTTAGGGTTAAGGTTGGGTTTAGGATTAAGGTTAGGGTTAGGGGTCAGGGTTAGGGTTGGGGTTAGGGTCAGGGATAGGGTTAGGGTTGGGGTTGGGGTTAGGGTTAGTGTTGGGGTTTTTGGTTGGGGTTGGGGTTGGGGTTAGGTTTGGGGTAGGGTTGGGGTTGGGGTTGGGGTTAGGGTTGGAGTTCGGGTTGGGGTTATGGTTAGGGTTGGGGTTGGAGTTGGGTTAGGGTTGGGGTTAGGATTAGGGTTAGGGTTGGGGTTGGGGTTGGGGTTGGGGATGGGGATGGGGATGGGGATGGGGATAGGGATAGGGATAGGGTTGGGGTTAGGGTTGGGGTTAGGGTTAAGGTTAAGGTTAGGGTTTTTGGTTGGGGTTGGGGTTGGGGTTAGGTTTGGGGTAGGGTTGGGGTTGGGGTTGGGGTTAGGGTTGGAGTTCGGGTTGGGGTTATGGTTAGGGTTGGGGTTGGAGTTGGGTTAGGGTTGGGGTTAGGATTAGGGTTAGGGTTGGGGTTGGGGTTGGGGTTGGGGATGGGGATGGGGATAGGGATAGGGTTGGGGTTAGGGTTGGGGTTAGGGTTAAGGTTAAGGTTAGGGTTAGGGTTAAGGTTGGGTTTAGGATTAAGGTTAGGGTTAGGGTTAGGGGTCAGGGTTAGGGTTGGGGTTAGGGTCAGGGATAGGGTTAGGGTTAGGGTTAGGTTAAAGTCCAATCCATGTCAGAAATGTTATTAGCATTTTTCAAGACAATAAATTGCATGTTGCATTTTTGATCCAACCCAAGTAAATGCTGTTTAGTCTGCAAAACTAAGTTGACATTCAACAGCAGCATCAGACTAGGATAAAGTACCAATCCTCGTTCTGCACTTTTCCCAACTTAATTGCCAACATTTAGGACTTGGGGGGAATCACTCTGTGCCTGTTAAAAGGTGTCTCTGTCTATATGCAACACAATTCCACAAATTCTATGAATAAACTGGTACCTCTCATGCTGTCTTTGAAATGATGAACAATGAGTGTCGCTGCTGCACCTCAGACACATGCCAACATCAAGCAGAATGTCAAATGACTGAGAAATGGAGCAATTGACAGGAGCGAGACTCCATAAAGCATGCATATTACTAAAAGCAAGTTCTGGATGTTCTTTTAAAACTTCCTCCACACTTGCCAAGGGAAACAGAGGAGTGTCGAGAAGGGGTGCAATACTCGGGTTAGGTTACAGTTTGGAAGAGTAAGCAGGCATTTAGATAAGGTGAGTACGACTGCAAACTGTTTCCTCTTCAGTGTTTCACACAGTTACAGGGTTCACTGGATGACCCTCATTAAAGCATAAATGAACAGAACAATTTGGTAACCAACTTTTTTTTAAACACTTCAATTCAAAATGTGTGATTTGTGGTCAGGCAGAATATTCTAATGCATTACTTTGACAATGTTTCAAAGATCCCAGCAGGTGTTGCACCTCTCAGAACATTACAGGAGCAGAAAGGCAGTTGAGCAGAATGGTGAACAGGTTAGTGACTTGTTTTACACCAATGATCCAGGTTTACCCTGCCGGTTAAATACGTGTTGTAACTCAGGTGATGTATATACAGAGAGTGTATGAGCCAAAGGGGAGAAGTGTCACAGTATAGCAGACTGGGTTTGCCACCTTAACTGAGATCTGAAGACTTCCACATATTTCTAGACTTTAGCTCAACAGGTTAATATGGTCTTGAGTACCATCAACAAATATGTAAACAGTTTTCTCAATGTCCCTCTAAGTTTTCGAATACTATTTCCCTCAATGCAGACACACATTAAACATCTGAAATAATGGAATGGCCTTTACAATATGTTTCCTGGTGCACTGTACACGATATTGAAATGTCATCCAATCAAACATAATGCTTATACGATGCTGAGTGCAGAGGATGGCAAATTAGATGGATGCTGTAATTCCTGTGCACTCATACCCCACATCACATCATACAAATGGATCTCCCAAGAGCAAAGTCTCACATACAGTTTGTACAGACCCGAATCAAAAAGCATTCCAATTACTGCGTGTCAAAACCACACATAAACACTGTATCAAATTAATATTGTTATGGGTCTATGAAATCATACAAACCAGGCATAACCCTTTACAAAAGGGACAAAATGCTGGTTAATAGAATAGCACAATATTGTAGTCCTCAACATGTCGATTTAGGAATCACTGTTAGTGACACCTGGTTTAAACCTCCAGGCTCTTATTATTCTCATAGGGTCATGAATGAATGCATACAGCACATTAACATATGATCTCTCCAACAGGCCTAGCAAATCCTGACTCATTATTTCTTTCTCTGTTTTCCTGGTGTTCGTACACTGCACTCAGAATCTATCATGCAGAATACATTCACAATATTGTCTCTGGCACTGTAATAATATTCATTTGTTTTTGTGTAATTGTAGGCTACTTTCATTTTACTGAATACCTGAAGTGTGTAGGCTTTTGAAGGGAATACAATTTAATTTAATCAAAAGGAAGATTATGTTTCTGTCTGACACATTGCAAAAATGAGTGCTATAGTATCTCACCAAGTGGTCAAGTGGTGTGATATTTTCCATTCAAGGTTGGACTTATATACACTGAATAAATAACCTCAATTTGATTCCTTTATAGACTCACTTACAATATTTTGACATTGTTATTGGTGTGTGAACTCCAAATACTAATGTATATACTATTCTAGTGGTCAAGAGGGCCATATATGAGGCCTGTATTAAGTCTACACTACATGCAAGTCTTCAAACTGACCTACTTCTTCTTTTCACATCAGACACTCAGCTAAAATCCATAAATTAAGGAAATTAACTGATGGGGCCCAGGGCAACTTTGTAAGCTATTTAAATCTTTAAATTTACAACATCCCTGCATACTTCGTGTAATTGAACTAACTGCAGGGTTGTTACTTTAATGAGAAAAAAATCCTGCCTTCTTGCCTCCAATTTGTACTCCTGAAGACAACAAATGTATGCCAGAGGGCAAGTTTATCTTGCCCTGTTAGGGGGCTGCTTCCTAAGGCAGCTCTGATTTCTATCCAATTCTTTCGTTTGGCGCGCCAATCACCAGACATGAACAAGGTAACCACCTCCTTCCTCTACGTGACGCGTTTTAATTCGATCAATCAATCAATCAAATTGGAGCGCAAAAGGCAGCTCTCATCGCAATCGAATTCAGCTTATTATTGTATTCCTTCACTATTATTTTTTCTTTGGACCAATAATCATTTCCCACACTGGTTGGCGCCAAATATCAAGAAACCAAATAGCTGAGCGCGGTGGAGTGTCTGAATTCCACAGTAGGCCTACAGTAATTACCGTGTTCAATGCATCAATTATTCACAGTTATTTACACGCAAATAAACAAACACGCAAATAAATAAATAATCACAAGCCTATGTGAGCACCTGCACAGGAAGGAGGCAGAGCAAAGAGATATCACTTTGACTTACACAGGGTGCCTTTTAGCCTACTATAATGGGGATGCAACGCTGATATAATTTATTTTTTTTGGGGGGGGGGGACATTGTAGCGTTTTATATAACAAAATAAATAAAAATTGTCCGACATTTAACACAATGCATCTTTAGGTAAATTTGTAAAATCCTCTAACTGGGCTAGCAGTCTGCTCGCTGTTTGCATAGGAAATTGTCACTGCAGACATCTCCATCTAGCCCTGTGCTATAATTGAAATGGCGCGTTCAGCTGGAGGCAGGTTGTGAGGGCGCTTTCTGCAATAGCAGAATGCATGTCGATAGACGTCATTTGGTTTTAATGGCCTACAGGACATTTGGCGTTACTACTGGAGACATTAGTGGAGAAGGGACAGGGGGAAATCGCCGCATGAAAAGTATCCAAGGAAATCTACATATGATTATTTTATTGACACTTTGTCAACAAGTTACTAGTGTGCCTTTATAATAGCTGTAAGTACACGACTAGAGAAGCGTGCCCTGTTTTACTTATTTAACTGGACAATGGAAATGTATGCCTAGCTGGAAATGCCTGGGGGATTTTTACATCAGACGAAATGACAATGATTAAAATCAGCTTTTTTCCTGCTCTAAATATATTGAGCGACGTGACACTTGCTTGATACTGAATAGCACTTAACCGTTACCCCCTGCACACCAGAACGTTAAACCGTTATAGGGGCTGGTCTATTTATATGTTTTACCGGAAAATACGAAATACCCAGCATTAATTAATATATCTGGTCATAGACATCATTTTTGTAAAAGGGAGAGAGTATCACTTTTTCGTTTTTAAAATCTGACTGGGTGCGAGTCGAGTAGAGCTAATTGTAGCCTAATCCTTGCCCCAGAGGCGTCTGGGCAGCCCGGAGCAAGAATTCTTTTTTAGCGCTGCTCTGTTATTTAGAGACAGGATTATTGGCTTTCTTCTCATAACAGACGGGCAGTTTCATTTATTAAGCAAAAAGACACTCAAGAAGCTAAAATACGAAGCAGGATTTGACCGACTCAATTTTTAAGTGTATACATTTAAGAACCGAAAAGGGAAAGGAGAGGTCTCTTCTATGTATAAGGTAAGAACGCTGCTTTGCTTCTTCCTGTGCCGCTTTTGTGGAAAGAGCTTGGTCTGAGCAAGTCAACCAGCATCAGCTATAGATCTTTAAAGCCACAGCGACCCTTCTTTTAAATCAATGTAGCTTTCACTGGTAGATTCACATGCTTTAGAACAGTTTGTGGATACAGTGTTGGCAGTTTCGTTCCAAAGGAGCGGATTCTACTTGAGGAATGCTTGGGTCAGCTATTGGATGGCACTCTAGTTCTACGAAACTCCGGGCATGTGAAAAAGGGGAACGCAGTCATCAGCTGGGACTGATATAAACTGGCACGGATTCCCTCGGACTCCTACGATGTTTGAAACGGTATGACTAAATTCATATTAAGATACGGCATTTCCTCATGGTATGATAGCCTACAGCATCAGCGAACAAACTATACTCAACACCAGGTAATTTGGAATAACTTCACTTGTAGTAGGGATATGTTTTGTCCAGTCTGGGAAAGGTGTGAATGTTTGTCTAGGCTGTTGTCTTTCTCTTGTTGTCTATTGATGCCGTTGGCATATTTACGCATTCATTTTACGCATTGTTCGCTTTTGAATCAAACGTCTCTGAATCTTAATTTCATGATGGTAGAAATGAGTAAGACGCCATATTGTGCATCTGGTAGAAGTAGGCTATCCGTGCGCATCAATGTAAACTGTTCAAGAGGGCAAAAGTGGATACTCTATGGATCTCTGCGACTGTGCATGTTCTTTTTGGCTATTTTATTTTACAACAATTACGCACATTCTGATCTTTACTTTGTACAATTGTCAAATATATTTCTTTGGTACACCATTGCCCACAGTGAAACCCAACTCTTGTGAACGTTTCAAACCCGCTTATTGGCTAGAGTTACTACAGCTGGAATGTTGGTGAATAGGAAACTATTATAACACAAAGTCAGGGAACAGACGTCAGTTGATCTCATTCAAACGAGTCAATGGTAATAGTTCCGGTATTTGTCTTTTTTTTATGTGAGAACTCTTGTGAGACTATAAAGGAATCGAGTTTATTGGCTTATAGCCTTTTAATAATGATCATCTTTACCCCCTATTGATCATATAATAACAATATGCTTTCCAATATTTCACGTTACCCTACACTTCTTCAACTCCTCCCATCTTAACCCTGTGTGTGTGTGTGTGTGTGTGTGTCTCATATCTGGTATATATTCCCCCAACAATATTATCGGTATTGGTTACTGTGGCCCATGGCTAAATGAAGAGGTGGGATAGCCTCATACGCCAAAAACTTCTTAAGTCTTTTGAAGTCTTTCTTTCACTGGGGCCTGAAATGTATCATCCAGCGTCGTATTAAATGATCATTATTCCTGAAGGCTTGGTGGTGTACACAGCGAGGCGGGCAACACCCTGGAACATTCTGTAGTCTTCAACAACACTTTGTGCCCCAGGGCATCTCGCCTGGAGCGAAGGGCTGAATGAGCCCTAACAACTGTCTTCTGTTTACCTTTTATGGTTAAAATTCAAAGCTTAGTAAATGTGCTCTTGCATGGAAGAACAAGTTGATGAAATGCCTTTCTTTCAAGTTATAATAATTTAGTTTATTCCAGCGACCCGCCATTTTTGCAGACATGATGGATATATATTTTTTCATGAAACCACATCCTAATGTAAGTTGCTTGACATTTTCTAACTATATCTGTTTCCAATTAAACTGACTCTGATATTAATTAAACGTTTGTGAGTTGAGATGTTGGGATTTAAATGAGAGGCCTGTGCGTCATTTTCGCAAAATCCCCATAGGAAAACATGTAATTTTGATCAATCTTGATTAAATTCGATTGTAGTGATTGGTTGTACGCAAATTTGAGGAACTATGATCCCCAACACCCACATGTCTGTTTAATAGCCTGCATCATTGTTTAACCCAACTCCGACGCGCTGTATCCATGCGCCTCGGACTGCACTGTGGCCTGAAGCACGCCAACCCAGTGTATGCTACCTGGATGTTACGAAGGGGTGTAACGAAGGGGCTCTGGAATAGTTTGGGAGGGATTCATGTCATGGATAGTTGACATTCATGAAATGGTCATATGTTTCTCATGCCTTCCATCCAACATCCCCAATATTCACACCAGCCTGAGGACTTGCATCCTTTCTCAGTTGAACATGTGGCAAAAGCGTACCCGCTTTTCTAAAAGGTCATTGGAGGATTCCGAGCAATTAATTAAAACTCCTGACCTTGTAAATGTACATTAATTTTCATGACAGATATTATAGAGTTATTAAGTAGTTTGTCTTCACATCTTGGTTGGTCCTGTTATGTTTTATTGTGTTAGATACATATAATTGCCCTTGACTCATATGATACGAGATTATATTTTTGATGCACCAGTAACTTTTTTATTACATTTCCATGTATAGGACATTATTGTGTGGGATTCAAATAAAGAAACAACACAACAGTCTTGTAAGGGGTGAATGTTTTCTTATGTGTGGTTCAGGAACAGAGTTCAGTGAGAACAAATGCCCTGGATTCTGTATTGTCAGATTGGTGGTTGGTGTGTCTGGGCATATCACGTCTAACACATAACACAACCTTTAATTAGAATATTGCAGTTTGTTTTATCCCCCTAGAGGCTGACACCTAGCATTCCTCTTTCTGGAGCCGTAATAATCATCCTCCTATCCTGCCCCCCGGCGTTGAATGAAAAGATGTAAACATACTTCATTAGAACGGTGGCAATAATTTGTAAGCTAAATATGCGAGCAGACAGACATGGGAGTGATCTGATAAGGCTCAGGATCACACTGGTGGAAGATACAGACTTTCCAGAGACCGGAGTAATTTATGATGTCTATGGCTTTTCCATTTACTTGTTTTCAGGAAGGAAGAAGCATGTCCCGACTGTCTTTGACCCGGTCCCCGGTATCTCCTATGTCCACACAAGGAATCCCTCTACCGGCTCAACTGACAAAGTCGAATGCTCCGGTACACATTGACGTCGGGGGACACATGTATACTAGTAGCCTGGCTACTCTCACCAAATACCCAGACTCAAGGTAAGGAACCGGATATTCTCATTCAATAAGTGAAATGTGTTTGTCGTTTATTATCCACAGTACCAAGATGTGCCACCCAAGGTGCTTTTGTTGTAGGATTCATTTTTAACATTTTTTTATATAGGAGTGTAGCCTACTGATACATATTGTATTTGAAGTTGTCTCCCACCATAAACTTAAATAAGTAATTGTGCTCAGTAAGACTTTTGATTGGACATGATGCTCCAAAACCCCTCATTACAAGTGTTTGATATCAGTGATATACTTGATTGCTTTAATGATTGTTTCTCTCTAGTTTGATATTGTATATTGGATAGCCTAACCTCCATATGGCCTCATTTGAAATGTATTTGTTTATAACATGTTTATAACACATGGACATTTGTTAATTGCAGTTGCTGACTCTTTCATTCACTGAAGTGATGCTACAGGTTTATGCACGTTAATTGTACATTATGGAGAGGGAAAATGTCAGCTGTTATTTCACCATTATTGTAACAAAACCAATTTATCTAAAACCATCTCTAATCCATGTGCAAATGATTTGCAACTAAAAACCAGCCATGCAACTTTATAGTAAAGCTAATAGTTTATGCTGAAGTTAGTTCATGCTTTCTATAGAAATGACCCATTATGTTATATATTCCATGAGCTACATGCTCAAGTCAATTGCTATTACTTGAAGCCAGAGTTCAGCTAAGCCAAGGTAAACATACATCAGTTTGTAGGAAGATCTAAGGAAATGCTTAGAGGAAATGTATCAACATAAGTCTTGGATATTCACACAGCTCTGACAGGAAATCACTGTCAGCTACTTTGTTTTCTATGTCCATAAACCAGCATGATTTATCTTGTGAGAAAATCTCCATGCCTATAATAGGCCATTGTTTACCCTTAGTATTATTGTGTCATGTCTGTCATTGCTATAAGCTGTGTGTTTGGTTCATTTAAGAGGGTTGGACAGCAAGACAGGACCAGACACTGCAGGTACACAATACCTGAGTGAATGTTTTTGTTATTACTAGCATTATGTGCATATTACCCACCGTTTTATGACATTAGAATTAGAATTTCAGTAAATCAATAGTTGATATATTTGGATGACTTTCCAGATGTTCAAATACAGGTTGTTTCATATACACTCACTGTACCGCCACACATATTCCCTGGATTTACATTATGCAAATGATACCGTGTTGTGTTACACTTATGTCTATACTATTTATCATGTATTTTTTACACCAGCATGTACCTCACACAGTGGCGGTCGGTGCCGTTTAAGACGAGGGAGGACGTTTTTTTTAATGAGCATGGCCTTATTTCTGTTACAGCATATTGGATGACTGCCATTCATATTTCATTCACTCAATTCAATGTAACAGCGATAGGTTTAGGCTACAACATGATACTCACATTTCCCTATACCAATCATGAGGTTGCTATAACAGCCTATAAATGAACGTTTATAAAGTTGGTGCACACAGGTCGAGAGAAAAATTTGAGGCGACAGACAGTGACACATGGACAGACAATGACCCTTTCAATACATCTAGCGGATCTAGGGTGTAATCATTAGTCCAACAGTTGCAAACAAGAGTTTCTGTTGGACAAATTCAGGTATGTTTATCCCCGTTTTGTTTTTCAACAGAATCCGCAGAATGAATACACTTCTGATCATGTGTAAACAGTTCACTTTCATAGCAGGCAGATTGTATTCCTTCTCACATCGATGTACACTCCTCCTCTGCTTGTGGACTTCAATGCACAACACATCAGCTGTATGTGACCAGGCAAAAAACCTTTCCATGCCAAACCATATCATAACCGCTACACACAGCCTACATTGTTGATTAAAAAAAAGGAAATTCATTGATGATGGCCCTTCCCTTCGTCCTCTGAGGAGCCTTCACTGACCTCACATAATGATATTGCATAATGATGTTACACATTGCAAAAAAATTGTACACAAGGGTGAAAAGCCATACAAATGTAACAAACATGCTGTATAGTAGGAGCTCAGAAGCAGTGCTTTTACAGTAAGAGTAAAGACAGGATACCACTGTGTATGTGAGAGCCAGTCTCTCTCTCCTCTCTCTCCTCTCTCTCTCTCTCTCTCTCTCTCTCTCTCTCTCTCTCTCTCTCTCTCTCTCTCTCTCTCTCTCTCTCTCTCTCTCTCTCTCTCTCTCTCTCTCTCTCCTCAGTGTTTCACACAGTCTGCCTCAGGGGTGCACTTTCCTCTGGAGCCAGTGGAGGAGGAGCCCTCTTGTGTGAATTAGGATAATGGCTGACAGAAAGCAAAACAATTACACTGCAATAGCCAGACTTATATGCAGTCTTTATAGAGGACATCCGGTGTGGTGTGCATGGAGGAGTCTAGTCCTAGTCCGCCATCCATGATCCACTGAAACTTGACAATTAAAGAACAAGGTTCAAAGAATTGTAAGTTGATGATTACTTTTAATAGATTGCTGCGTTAATAATGCAGAGTGCGTAGAGAAACTTAGTCTAGTAACTAATGTCTGGGTATTCATCTTCCTCTGTACAGACTGCAGTAAGGGACAGAGGTCATCAAACATTGATACCCGCTCTGGGGAGTTCACAGTTAAGGAGATAAGCTTCAGAGCTCCATTCTACTGAGGCTGAGGAAAGTAAATGAGAAGAATATTACACAGACAAGGAAACTATTTTGAAATGACCCGTGACACAAGTTATTACTTATTTTGATAATTCATCTGGTTTCCATTATCTATGAGGGATTGCATATAGCATATAATATAGCATAAAAACAAAAAATCACCTTGGGTATTCAAACCAGCAACCTTTCAGTTACTGGCCCAACGCTCTAACTACTAAGCTACATGCAGCCACCCCTGGTACTGTCTACTATGCCAGGGGTTCTCCATCATTTGGGACCCCCCCCCACACTCCTCTTGTTAGTGGAGAGAGCATTTTGCCGCTATAAACCACAATTTCTTGCAATTCTACACATTTTGCCATGTCTCATGTGTATTCATGTAATATTTGAGTGACTCAAACATCACAACAAAATCTATGGGCAAACAAACCTAGCTAAAAACCTTTAGCTGACATGGGCTAGTTGATCTGGACATTTCTGACAAGTTATAAATAGCTCTCTAAGGTATACAATGGATAACATGACAAAAGGAAAACTGATGTTGCATGATTGCACCTTGTGCATTCTACAATTGTCTTTTTTTTAAAGAGGGGGGGGTGGACCCCCACAGTTTGGAAACCACTGTAGTGTGCTACTATACCACTTGTTCTACATTCACTCAATATACCACTCTCCAAATGCACTATTACTCCCCTTTATGAATGTCTTTTACACATTAACAACATTATTCATTAAAGTTTGAAATAGGTAAGAGTTCAGTAATGTTTGAACCTTCAATTTTAATCTCTGTGTACACTTGACAATGGGCATCCCTACCCATTTGTAAATCTATTCACACAGTCAGTGTACTGGCCTTGACGTTGGGGTTGATACATTCATCCAAACACACTCTGGGCATTTGTTTTCACAGACATATGTAAGATGTCCTGCAATGTATGTCAACATTCATTGGGAATCTATTGAAAACAGCTCAGGTCTTTCATTTTGGAGAGAGTGAAAAGCTGCACTTGTCTTGACCCACCCACACCCCTAGCCATGAGTTTCAGACTCTAAACTGTTAGTCTGACATGTGTAGGTCCATGAGATGTCTACCTACCGCCTGTGCACCCACGCTGCCTCTACTCAGTACCGCTGGGATGTGAGATCAGAGATGCTCCAGTCCTTCACAAACTCCCACTCTGCCCTTCTCTCTCTCTCTCTCTCGCTCTCTCTCTGTCTCTCTCTCTCTCTCTCACTCTCTCTCTCAGGATGGTGTATAGCTCTCTACTTGTCTGACATGACAGAAACAAAGCTGGGTGAGGGCGGGGGCCCGTCTTTCAGGTGCGGAGGGCCCCCAATCGGTGATTTACCAAAAGGAAACACTGAGACTGAGGGAGATACAGAAATGGAGAGAGGGAAAAAGAAAGAAAGAAAAGAAAAACAGGCAGCATTTTAATTGCTTTTTAAAAAAGTGGAGATGAAAAACAGAGTTAGCCTGGAGGGGTATGGTGAAATTCTAGCTGGAAGAATTGCAAGACCATATGAGAAAGGAACACCTCGGGCATAACAGGGAGATGAGTATTGGTTTTTTATAAAGCATTTTGCATCGATTTTCAGAGAGAAAGGGAGAAAGAGAGAGGGGCAAGATGGAGAGAAAGAGAGAGAGAAGGGGAGGGAAAGTGAGTGGAGAGAAAGAGAGGGAGAGCATCTTTGAACTGGCTCTCTTTATACAGTTAAGAGGAAAGGAAAAACATGGCAAATTCTACATGATATGATTCAGTCTATACCTGATGAAGCCCTTTGATACAGTCACTGTGTGTGTCTTTACAAAGCAAAGGATTGTAAGGGAAAGTCAATGCAATTCGCTTTAGAGATTTAGACTATAAAGTCAAAACTGCAAAATGGTCCTGTGTGGCTCAGTTGGTAGAACATGGTGCTTGCAATGTTGGAGTTGTGGGTTTGATTCTCACGGGGGACCCGTATGAAAATGCATGTACTCACTAACTGTAAGTTGCTCTGGATAAGAGTGTCTGCTAAATGACACAAATGTAATACAACTCTGTGTGTGTGTAGATTCCCATAGCATCTCTCTTTCTTGTGATATGTCTTATAACAGGATTTAACAGTCACTGGGCAAAAGCAGCTTGTGAGAATTAGACATTCTGGTGATTTTCTTTGTGGTTTGACTGTACTCAGCTGACCTAAAAGCTGTTAGCATGATTAAAGAGCTGATTACATCAGAACAATGACAACAGAGAAGACTTCTCTCTGCCAAGAGCTGTTTCTGGGAGAGAGGGGGGAAATGTTTCAGTCAAACCATTTTAAAGGTTACTCCAACCTGGACTGCCACTTCTACAGAAAACTGTTGAGTGACACATACAAATACTTAAGTAAAACAGCGATAGAGACACCATGTCAATCATGTCTCTAATAATGACCAACATAAAAGTCCTATTTCTCTTCCTTCCAGGTCTATAGCTATTATCACCTAGTGCAGATCTGAGGTGAAATGAATGAACTAATGGTTGAGAGCTACAGTAGCTAATGATGTAGGATCTTAATTTATGTAGGATCTTAAGGAAAAGAATCCTGCAGCAACAGGAAATGTAAATGATTATGTGGATTATAATTAAGTTTTTTTTTTGTAAGGAAAAATCAAGTCTGAAATTTAAAAGTGGACATTACAAACTTCAGAAGCCTTTGTAAATGTCAAATACACTACATGTTTTTAATTTCCTGCAAAGTCCTCTTGCAACAGGGTGATCAAATTAAGATCTTACATCTGGACCTCGACAACCTCACAAGAGATGAGAGAAATGTGTAGTTGTCCAACCATATCTCAAGGCATCTTATCGACAGTATATGGTGGGTGAAAGCTAACAGATTACTGCATTTTCCAGTGTTAGCCAGGCTCCTTATTCACTCCTGGTTACATTTCGAGAGGCCGACTATGGATGGATGCTTGGCAATCTACAGGTGTCTTATTACTTAGAAGTTATGTCCATAATTCATGGAATTTCCCTCTGTTGTTCTGCATTCTAATGGAAAATCTGCGTCAGTGATTTTAGAGAAATTACTTTTTGACTGAATGCTGTTTCACAGCACGAGGTGTAATAGTCACACTTCGGGTCTAATTTGTTTTCAAAGATGAACCAAATCAATACATAATTCAATAGAACATTTGTATTCAAAACACAAATAGGTATCAGAGCATCATAGATTCAAACACTATAGAGAATCATATATCATATTTCATTGTTGCAAACCCCAGTTAAATGTTTTATTAGGCCTTTAGTAATAGAGCTTTAAACTGAACCCATAACATTAATATCTGTACCAGCTGAGACACTGTATGTTGTCCTAATCACACAGCAGAAGGGACACTTCAAACAGGCCTGGAACACAGGAAATGTCCCTTAAGCCCCTTGTTTCAACCAGGATGCATTTCAGCTAATAAAATTGAAAAAATAAATGGAGGGTAATTGTTTCATACATTTGAAGGCAGCCGCTCAATTCAACCTCATTCCATTATATGTGTGTGTTTCAATTTCCAGAATCAGCCGTCTGTTTAATGGCACAGAGCCCATCGTGCTGGACAGCTTGAAGCAGCACTACTTCATTGACAGGGATGGAGAAATATTCCGCTACATACTCAGCTTCCTCAGGACCTGCAAACTGCTTCTCCCAGATGACTTCAAGGTACATTATGATTTGTATTTGCACACCATAGCATCATGTGTAAAGTATCTGCGCTGTAGGAACTCACACAGTGTAGAAATATACAACGGATAGATGATTGATTCAAAGTTTGAACTTCCCTCTCATCTGAGAGGAATCTCCAACATGTTAGTTTTAGCTGTCTATCAATTTATATTATAAACATTATTTAGCATTACTTTCACATTCTATAAGTCAATATCATCAGTCATTTGTTTTATTACTAAAACATTGGAAATCTAATCTAATGAATCCCCTCATTAAAGTGATGCTTTGAAGGTATTGAGTCATTTCAGCCAGTCTTTCTCCCTTTGCAAATTATTCTATATATATTTTTAATACAATTTGTACAATATGTTACAATTTGTAAGTGCTTAAGATCCCAGACTGAACATGTAATATACAGTGGAGGAAAGGTGAAAATTCGGTTTAAAACATAACATAGTTCTGTGATGTGAACCAAAGCCCAGAGCTGTTGTTTCTCACAAAAAAATGATTTCTATAGAGGTGAGGCCAGGTGAAACAGGCTGTATAGCCCCTGTTCCACTTGTTCCAGTCTGACAGTACCACCCAGTCTCCCAGCCACTGCCTCTCTCTCTGCTCTCAATAGAGTGCCATGACAGTTTAAAGGAACTGGGCTTGAGAGGGAAGTAGGAATACTAGAGGAGGCGAGAATAATGTGGTCTTGATTCTGACAGAGGGGAATGTGTGGGGAGGGAGTGTACTGTAGGTGATGTCTACAGACAGACAGACACACACGCACGTGCACGCATGCACGCACACACACACAGAGCGACTTTGGTCCATGTTAGCCCACTGTGGCTGCACACACCTGTCTCGTGTTTCAGAGTGCGCATGAGGAGACTCCTTCCTGGATGCGCTTGGCTTAGCAAAACAACCGGCTCTGGAAATATACACATATTATTGTTACTAAGTTATTCTACTTAGAAACAGAGCAAAGATTCAGGCCAATGATCGATCATGGACTCTGGCCAAATCTTCTGTGATATAACTTTGATCATCGATCTAAAACACAATTAGTCAAATGTAAAGTTGCGGTTGATGATGTCTAAGGAGAGCATATTCAGTGCTCCATCTGTTCCTGTCCATCCGGATCCCTTTTAGTTCAGCCTATTATACCCACATTTCCATGTCTTTCCCTGTTGGCTTGGAGTAGTTCATCACTCTGGCTAAGGGGAGTAGAGGAGAGGCAGATCCCCCTGGCTAACTCTCAGGGCCAAGCATTATGGCTGAATGGGGACTGACCTGAACAACTGTGAGAACATGAAAGCTTCCTTCACATTTTTGGCAAATTCCATTTTGGTTTTGGTTTGATCTGTATAGTGTACTGTATGGAAGCTATAGCTGTTCTCATCCACTCCTATTCTACACAGTCCAATCAGCCAATGACTGTAAGTCAAACAAAAGCAGCATCAGGACTCATTGTTTCAACTCATTACATTAATTCCCTTGCATCAAATCAAATCCAAGTTTATTTGTCACGTGTGCTGAATACGACAGGTGTAGTAGACTTTACAGTGAAATGCTTACTTACAGGCTCTAACCAACAGTGCAAAAAAGGTATTAGGTGAACAATAGGTAGGTAAAGAAATAAAAACAACAGTAAAAAGACAGTGAAAAATAACAGTAGCGAGGCTATATACAGTAGCGAGTCTATATACAGTAGCGAGGCTATATACAGTAGCGAGGCTATATACAGTAGCGAGGCTATATACAGTAGTGAGGCTACATACAGACACCGGTTAGTCGGGCTGATTGAGGTAGTATGTACATGTAGATATGGTTAAAGTGACTATGCATATATGATAAACAGAGAGTAGCAGTAGTGTAAAAGAGGGGTTGGCGGGTGGTGGGTTGCAGGACACAATGCAGATAGCCTGGTTAGCCAATGTGTGGGGGCACTGGTTGGCTGGGCCAATTGAGGTAGTATGTACATGAATGTATAGTTAAAGTGACTCTGCATATATGATAAACAGAGAGTAGCAGCAGCGTAAAAGAGGTGTTCGGGGGGAGGCACACAATACAAATAGTCCGGGTAGCCATTTGAGTACTTGTTCAGGAGTCTTATGGCTTGGGGCTAAAAACTGTTGAGAAGCCTTTTTGTCCTAGACTTGGCACTCCGGTACCGCTTGCCATGCGGTAGTAGAGGGAACCGTCTATGACTGGGGTCTTTGACAATTTTTAGGGCCTTCCTCTGACACTGCCTGGTGTGGTGGTCCTGGATGGCAGGCAGCTTAGCCCCAGTGATGTACTGGGCCGTACGCACTACCCTCTGTAGTGCCTCGCGGTCGGGAGGCCGAGTAGTTGCCGTACCAGGCAGTGATGCAACCGGTCAGGATGCTCTCGATGTTGCAGCTGTAGTACCTTTTGAGGATCTGAGGACCCATGCCAAATCTTTTTAGTTTCCTGAGGGGGAAGAGGCTTTGTTGTGCCCTCTTCACGTGCCCTCATCCAGCCTCCTCTCTCTCTCTCTCTCTCTCTCTCTCTCTCTGTTGATCTGCATACCTTTCAATTTGTGTGAACTCTGAAAAAAATGCAAATACGGTTAGGATGACTTGAGTATGTTCTTATCTGAACACAATCAGTGTTGGCGTCGCCCCAGGCCTGGGTCTCTTCTGCTGCTGGCAGCCAACATGCTGTGTGTTTAGCTAAATCAATGTGAAAGCCTGCTTAGCAGTATAGTAACAAATATTCAGCATATATCAGTAGATGTAATACAATATTCACCCTTAATGTGCTTTCCACATGACATATTTCAGACATTATTCAGACTACAATGAATCACAAAGAGTGTAAGCAATGCTCAGTCAATTCGGTGATGGTCCTTAACCATTCCGGTGTGTTTTTGCATGTTACAATTATATTCTTATATCAATGAACATTAAGTTCTTTATTTCTCAGTTCGATCCAGTAGATTTCTCAGCCCTCACAGTGATAGACAAAGTGTTAGTGTATAATATTAGGCTACTCATTTCACCATTCATTATCGTCCTATTCATTATCACTGCATATAGGTCAGTGGTGTTGACCATATCCATGTCAAATGAAGGTAACTCTAATTTGTTCGTTTAGATTAGCTGTAAAAAAAGAATTTTGTCTGCTCCCTCTTAGTTTATGCTCTCCTCTCTCTCTCTCTCTCTAATCTCTCTCTCTCTCTCTCTCTCTCTCTCTCTCTCTCCGATCTATCTCTCTCTGTCTCTCTCTCTTCTCTCTCTCTCTCTCTCTCTCTCTCTCTCGCTCTCTCTCCTCTCACCCTCTCATTCTCTCTCTCTCGCTCTCTCTCCTCTCTCCCCCTCTATCACTCTCTCCCCCCTCTCCCCCTCTCTATTCTCTCTTCTATATCTCTCTCTCTCTCTCTCTCTCTCTCTCTCTCTCGCTCTCTCTCTATCTGATCTCTCTCTCTCTCTCTCTCTCTCTCTGTCTCTTCTCTCTCTCGCTCCCTCTCTCCCCCTCTCTCTCACTCTCTCTCTCTCTCCCTCTCTCCTCTCTAACTCTCTCCCCCTCTCTCGGCTCTCTCTATCTCCTCATCTCTCTCTCTCTCTATCTCTCTCTCTCTTTATCTGTCTCTCTCTCTCTCTCTCTTCTCTCTCCCTCTCTGTCTCTCTCTCTCTCTCTCCCTCTCTCCCCCTCTCTCTCTGTCTCTATATCTATCGCCTCGATCTCTCTCTCTCTCTCGCTTCTCTCTCTATCTCTCTCTCCTCTCCTCTCTCTCTTCTCTCTCTCTCTCTATCTCCCTGTCTCTCTCTCTCTCTCTCTCTGTCTCTCTCTCTCGCTCTCTCTCTCTCTCTCTCTCTCTCTCTCTCTCTCTCTCTCTCTGTCTCTCTGTCTCTCTCTCTGTATGCTCCCTTCTCTTTCTCTCTCTCCCCATCTCTCTATTTTGCTCTCCACCCCCCCCCCCCCCCTCCATCCTTCCCTGCGATGTTGCCTTGCCAGTGGGTGATCAGGTCGGATCATTATTTTGGAGCTCAACCGGCCTGTCTGGACACAGGATTGTGGGATAGATTGTCTCTTGGAGCTGGCAGCATACAGCCAAGACAGAGCTGTTGGGCCTGTCTCCCCTCTCATCCTCACTTCAGCATTACGTTAGGATTATTCTGTTGTTTTCTGTTCTGCCCGGCTCAGGCTCAGGATGACTAAAGTGCCTCGCAGACAGACCCCTGTTAAAAACACATCCATCCGTGGCTTCAGACCTGTGAAGGGTGAGGAGCTACACTTCGATACAGAGAGCACCCCTAAGGGGGAACGTCTCTTTATGTATTTGTCAGCCGCAGTGAGGAGGGCCTAGAGAAGGCTGAGAAAAAAAGTGACCGAACCACCCCTTCACATTCTGTAATATTAAATATTAGAATGTCGGCTTAAGATGTGTTGCGTCACGCCTGCTTCAGCTAGAGTTGGTTTTGGGCCATTCCTGGTTTTCAGATGGGGGGTCAAATGAGGGTTTAAAGAAGCAGAAGGTTTTTCATGTTAGGGTTTTTCATGCAGGGGGATTGAAAGTGGCTATTTCTTCCATCCTGACTGAGGCAGACAGGGTTAATAATATGCCGTTTGCTGCTATTGCCGTACCATACTCTGTACCCAGCAGTGTTCTGGAGAGGCGAGGGTGAAGGGAAAACTCTTTTTAGATTTGGTTTCCCCAGCACCCCCAGCACCCCTAGCACCCCCAGCACCCCCAGCACACCCAGTACCCCTAGCACCCCCAGCACCCCCAGCACCCCTAGCACCCCCAGCACCCCCAGCAGTGCTGGTCCAAGATTTGTGACAACGTTATCTTAACCTCTGTGTATTTTTGACCTACCCTTTGTACAGGAAATGCATCAAATAACATTTTAGGAATGCAGCACCCATAAATGTAGCAATTTACCTTTGTCTAATTTCCAGCTAGAGCTACCTGTAGCAAAATCAATTACTGATTGTTTTGCTAGCATATTTACAATACTCATCTGACGCAATATAAAATTGTGATATCAGAGCTTAACTTCGGGCCACTATTCACATTAGACATTACCATAAAATCCCCTCTGTGTAAAGCATGCATAAAAATCAACCATGGCTTATATTATAATTATCCTCATGTTCACTTCTTCTCCCATATATATTCCCCTCACATCCCCTCTGTTAGCGAGCTACCAATAGCTTGCCTTTCCTCCTCAGTCTTCCTGGTATTTTCTATGGTAGTGTTGAACGATGGTGCCATCTGGTCTTGTGGGAAATTAGAGGCAAGAGCGCAGGGGCAAATGGCCCCCAGCAAGCACAGCCCAGGGGAGGAGGCAGCTAGGCAATCTGCTGCAGATAGACTGTCTGCACATAGGAATGTACCATCCCATCCCACATCACTGCAGCCTGGGCTCGCTGAGCCTCGCCTCACTGACACAGGCCTCTATAGAGTAGAGCTCAATACAACATGCTAGAGGATTACTCAGCGCTGCCAACAGCTACTGTTGCAGTAGAGAGTGACTGGCTGATTGTAGCTACAGTATGGCCATGGTTAGCATGGTAATAAAAAACAATACAGGCCTTTCTTGTAAACAACTGGAGACTGATCTGGTTTACCAGTGAATCATTCTTCAATCTGAGATATTTGAATGTTCAATGTGGGCCTAACTGGGATCATTTGTAACCAGGAAATACCATGAGATGAATATGAGGGACTGACTATAAAATACACTCTTTTAAAACCACTTCGATAGGGAAGTGATTTTTACGTAGCGGCTTAGGAGAATTTACACAGCAGGTTAGGAGAATTAACATAGCAGGTTAGGAGACTGAGGTTAAGGTTAGGAAAAGGGTTAGGGTTAGCAAAAATGCTCTCCTAACTTGCTAAGAAAATTACTTTGTATCGAAGTGCCGTGAAAAAGACAAAGAGGCATGAAATTACTTGGATTTGAGTGTTTGTGCATGTTCCCTATCCTGTCCCATCCAGGAGTTCCACCTGCTGTACGAGGAGGCTCGGTACTACCAGCTGTCCCCCATGATTAAGGAGCTGGAGCGTTGGAAGCAGGAGAGGGAGCAGCGCAGGACGGCCCAGCCCTGTGACTGCCTGGTGGTGCGGGTGACGCCTGACCTAGGTGAGAGGATCGCCCTTAGCGGGGAGAAGGTGCTCATCGAGGAGATCTTCCCCGAGACTGGAGACGTCATGTGCAACTCGGTGAACGCCGGCTGGAACCAGGACCCCACGCACGTCATCCGCTTCCCCCTCAACGGCTACTGCAGGCTCAACTCTGTCCAGGTAGATAACGTTTTGTCTGTGTATGAATGTCGGCAGCTGTCTTTAATCATCACTATAAATTTTTTTCTTCCTGAGGATGTAAACCCCAGAAAGCCTCTATGATTTCTGTTTTCCTATAGTCTTGAGGGGGCAGGGTTTAAAGTGGGTATAATGGTGTATCACGTTTTACAGGTGGGAAGTTGACTGTTGACTGTTCTAAAGTCATCACTGGTGATCTATAGGACAAAGACTCCATTTTGAAATGTCCATGTAAAGGCATGTGACATGATTTGTAGTTTGCGTGTAACCATAAACAAGATGACTGTTCTGTAGCAACAACCCCTCATCATAACTCACATGGGATAATAGTTACTCTGATGTGATTTAGAGTGGATTTGTTTAAGATGTTCGGAGATAGTGACACGTTTTTTTCAGCCACTTGTAGGTTTATGTCACAGCAATAACATTCATCTTCCTCTCAGAAAGCACTTTTCCCTCTCCAAGGTTTGAATGAGGCTTTAAGGAGCAGAGCAGCCTCTCACCACAGCTCTGTGGTATCATCAACACCTCATTGCCAATAGCCATACAGATCAACACATAGAGGAGCCTCACCCAGCACCCAGCATGCCCCACACTATCCCCAACACGCCAGGCAGGCGTTCTGCTCTGACACCTCCACCGCCCTCCTGCCAATGTGAGAGACCACCTCCGGGGCTGCTGCCTAGCTGCCTGAGCAGCGGGACAAAGCCTGTCTCCTCTCCACTGTCTGCCTGCGCTGCGGCCATGTTTTCTTCTCACAAAAATGAGAGGGGTGAAAAAAAATGATATGCATAATTTACGTTTGACTCCTTTTTAAGACACAGCTCCTCTTTTTAAAAAGACTCCAATATAACACCGCCCGGGGAGATTGAAATACACGTATTGCATTTTTTAATACCATACTTACAATTTCTCAAACAGCCTAAACCGGTTTATACTTCTTTTATAGATTTTTAAATGGCTTGCAATATAATTAATTGGCCGCATCAACTAACACAACATTTTCTCACTATGTTTACCGCTGAGTTTGGTCTCAGTGTACATCTGTTTCAAATGGACTGGGAAGGATCCCTACTATTTTAGTTTTCATTACCAGGCCTTTGCCACAGATTGTGGAGCTGAGGTGAAACCAACCCACAGACTCACTGTCTCTCTCGTGGAGCTGAGGTGAAACCAACCCACAGACTCACTGTCTCTCTCGTGGAGCTGAGGTGAAACAAACCCACAGACTCACTGTCTCTCTCGTGGAGCTGAGGTGAAACAAACCCACAGACTCACTGTCTTTCTGTTGAGCTGAGGTGAAACAAACCCACAGACTCACTGTCTTTCTGTTGAGCTGAGGTGAAACAAACCCACAGACTCACTGTTTCTCTGTTGAGCTGAGGTGAAACCAACACCATTATTCAGTGTCTGCATCCCAAATGGTACCATATGCCCTACATAGTGGGGAATATGGCACCTTATATAGGGAACAGGGTGTAATTTGGGACTCAGACAGCATGTGAATGACTTGGCGCTGGCAGAAACGGGAGCCTGCCCTCTCTTCAGGGTTACCTGTTTGTGATGTTTGTGTTAGTGAATGAGGGACACAGTGGGGCTCTAGAGGGCTTTAGCTCAACGTATAGCCTTTGCCCGGATGGGGAGGCGTTGTTCGCGGCAGGGCTATTTCTCTCTCTGGGCTGGCCTCTTTAAGACAAACACACACACACACACACACACACACACACACACACACACACACACACACACACACACACACACACACACACACACACACACACACACACACACACACACACACACACACACACACACACACACACACACACAAGCACACTGCAGTTAGGTTTGCAGTTAGGCTCATTGAGCTGCTGTAGGTGAGGGGAACAGAGAGCAGATGGAGGTGTTTTCTGGTGTAAGGGGAGATTTTTCTAAAGAACTTCCTCATCCTGTTCTGTGTCATTGTTGCGTGAAGGTATGAGAAGGTTATGAGAATAATCCTCATTTTACCTGGCCAGACAATGTGCCTGTGATCTGATTACAGCCCTGGACCCCGACCCAAGGGAATGCAACCACACCCTGCCCACAGAGGAAGAAAGAGAAAGAGATGGAAAATAGTGTTGGGAACTTGTGTATTTCCGTGTTGCCCTGGTTTGGATTCTTTAGTCTCTTCAGTCATCTGCTGGCCTTAGTTACAGCATTTCTCTTCCGATACAAGGGCGGTTACATTCATTATAATTAATCACCAATAAGATTTTGGGAGGCTTACTAACTCATTCTGTCTGAGAAATCGTTCTTACCAACTCCAACCTAAGAGAAAACCTATAAACAACCCCACCTTGGTGAGTGAACGATTCATTCCTCCAGTCATGAAAGGAATTTAAGGGGAATAATGCAAACCACCTGTGATGTAGAGCCATGGGAAAAAAGAACTGGGCCGCTTAAGAGGGAAAACATTTAGCTTAAGAGCCACAGAGGTGTACACACACAAACACACACACACATGCACGCACGTACGCACACACAAACACACACAGTCCCGAAGCAGGAGCCGGCCGGTACACACCTCCGTACATCACAGTGATGGAGCACTGTGATCAAGCCAGACGCAATCCTTCCTTCATCACCCTGACAGCAACACTACTCTGAGACGGCCCCTGTCCTTCCTGTCCCCTCACTGCCAGGGCTGCCAGGGCCGGGGACATTACATGGCCCAGCCACTCTTTCTGACACGCCATGTCACATAGCCAGCCTATCAATCCATACGGGGTCAGATAGTAACAGGGAGAACATGGCTCCGCCCTGCCACCACCACCACCCCTACCATCACCACCTACATCACCACCACCCTCACCCTTCCGGAAAAAAAACACAGAGCACATGATAAACTTAGCTACCAACACTATTTCTGGCCCTCCTGTGTCAAAGCTTTACTACAAACTTATATTGTGAACTTATCTCTTAGACAAGGCAGCAGTTGTCCCCCCTAGAAATGGAACACTTTAGTGTGATCAGACAACCACTTTCTAATAGGTCTTTTGATGCTTGTGATGAAGTGGACAATGAAGATGAGGTAGACACAACGTTTTAATGGCCATGTATAGTTAAACAAAGTAGGACTCCCTCCGTGCAGCACCACATTACTCTGAGTCTGCTCTACCTGTCACTCACACCCAGCCCTACATCCTGACAACTGGAGACTTAGACCCCCAGCCCTACATCCTGACAACTGGAGACTTAGACCCCCAGCCCTACATCCTGACAACTGGAGACTTAGACCCCCAGCCCTACATCCTGACAACTGGAGACTTAGACCCCCAGTCCTACGTCCTGACAACTGGAGAATTAGACACCCAGCCCTACGTCCTGACAACTGGAGACTTAGACCCCCAACCCTACATCCTGACAACTGGAGACTTAGACCCCCAGCCCTACATCCTGACAACTGGAGACTTAGACACCGAGCCCTACGTCTTGACAACTGGAGACTTAGACACCGAGCCCTACGTCCTGACAACTGGAGACTGAGACCCCCAGTCCTACGTCCTAACAACTGGATACTGAGACCCCCAGCCCTACGTCCTAACAACTGTAGACTTAGACCCCCAGCCCTACATCCTGACAATTGGAGACTTAGACACCGAGCCCTACGTCCTAACAACTGGAGACTTAGACCCCCAGCCCTACATCCTGACATCTGGATACTTAGACCCCCAGTCCTACGTCCTGACAGCTGGAGACTGAGACCCCCAGCCCTACGTCCTGACAACTGGAGACTGAGACCCCCAGTCCTACGTCCTGACAACTGGAGAGTGAGACCCACAGTCCTACGTCCTGACAATTGGAGACTGAGACCCCCAGCCCTACGTCCTGACATCTGGAGACTGAGACCCCCAGCCCTACATCCTGACAACTGGAGACTTAGACCCCCAGTCCTACATCCTGACAACTGGAGACTTAGACCCCCAGTCCTACATCCTGACAACTGGAGACTTAGACCCCCAGTCCTACATCCTGACAACTGGAGACTTAGACGAGTGCTGCACAGGCATCTCTAGCCCCTCTGGAGATGTGTGTGTTTGTGTGTGTGTATGCACGTTCGTGTGCCTGCATTCCTGCGTGTGTGTTAACTCCAGTGTTTGTGTGTGAACTCCGGTATGTGTGTGTGTGTGTGCACTCTGGTAGCCATCAATATTACATCACGCTCTGTTTCCAGCCATGAGGCTCATCCACTTTGATTCCTGCCTCACCGGCTTCTCTTACTGCGTTCTGTTCCGTTATGATGCTGGGAGGTTAGTGGAGCGAGCTTGATACGTATCCCCTGCTCATCCCCATGGCGACCCCAGGTTTGAGTGGCAGCGCTGTGATGTCCCTGTATGCTGTACAGGGGGTGGGGGTTGAATGTGACAGTGGCTGATCCCTCTGCAGCCAAGTCAACCCTGCAACAGTGAGAATAGATTAGTATGCTACAGTAGGCTACGTTTATGAAGGTGCACAGGGGATGAAGTGAGGCAATGCTTTTGTTCACATTCTGAGCTTCAAACATAGAGAAAAAGCAGAACAGAAAGTGTTGCTGCAGTGGAAGAAGTTAAGAAACTATGCAACTTTCAGAAACCACTGTAACTCCTGGGCAATGAGTTTTGGGTTCTGTGAAAGAGCCAATACCTTATTTACAGCAAGAAGGGTTAAAGACACTTGAACATTGGTACATTTGGCATTTTGAATCAAAGATCTATGTACATGTGTTGAAATTCAATATGAAATGTTGAGGTTAAATTCAATATATTTACAGTGTAATAATGCCTCATTATCAAAATGTTTTAATTAAGAGTATCTTTATTGATCAACCCTTCTCTCCTTTGTGATTGAATGCGTCGCTTAACGTGACAGTCTCACATATGTAAAATAATAATAATAATAATATGGGGTGAAAATGCAATGTGATGCAATGATCAAAGCAGGGAGTGTAATGTAATTTCCATAATCGTTACTCCTCTCCATCGTCTGTCGTGGATTTGGGGAGCGTTCGTTTAATGCTTCGGCAGGTCTCTTAATTAGTGCCTCTCTTAAGCTCACCATCAGCTGTCTGCCGCCTCTCTTTCCCACAAATGACTGACTCCGTCATCGTCACAGAGCTCCGGAGGGGAGGGGAGGAGAAGAGAGAGGGAGAGGGGGTAGTTATCGTTATTGGAGTTAGTTAGGTGCAAGAATAAAAATGCTGCTGGCCCACATTTAATCTTAGCTTGTGTTCCATATGGCACCCTGGCCAGAATGCTATGGGCCTTGGTCAAAAGTAATGCACTATATAGGAATAGGGTATAATTTGGAACGCAGTCTCTGCCTTGTTTTTGCATCAGGGCAGGGGGGGAAGCAGGGCGAGGTGGTAGGGGGTGTTTAAACCAGCCATTAATAGTTGAGCAGGCCTGTTTAACAAGTCCTATTGGTCTGTGTGATCTGTGAATTCCTCAGCAGGCATCCTAACCCCCAGACTGAGGAGGCTGAGTGGCTCAACCACCAAGACTAATTGTCCCGCTTTAGCCGTCCAATGGGGTCACCACTCTCGCAATTAGAGAGGCCACTCTCACTTGTGTGTGTGTGTGTATGTGTGTGTGTGTGAGTGTGTGTTTATATGGGGCAACAGGCGAAACGCATGTATTTTGCGTGATCTTCGTCTCTGGCTTTGTATCTGGCAATATACGGAGAGAGAGGCTAGCCCTGAGCGAGACCTTTCATTTCCATACACTGCAACACTCCATTAAAGGAACTGGGGAATAAATAAATACACAGCACTCCTCACATTGGGATTTAGAGATACTCCCTCCCAGCCTCTCACAGCCCTCACAGCTCCTCACAGCTCCTCACAACTCCCCATAGCCTCTAACAGCTCCTCACAGCCCCTTAGAGCTCCTCACAGCCCCTCACAGCTCCTAACAGCCTCTCACAGCCCTCACAGCTCCTCACAGCCTCTCACAGCCTCTCACAGCTCCTAACAGCCTCTCACAGCTCCTCACAGCCTCTCACAGCTCCTCACTGCTTCTTACAGCCTCTCACAGCTCCTCACAGCCCCTCACAGCTCCTCACAGCTCCTCACAGCCTCTCACAGCTCCTCACAGCTTCTTACAGCCTCTCACAGCTCCTAACAGTATCTCACAGCCCCTCACAGCTCCTCACAGCCCTCACAGCTCCTCACAGCCCCTCACAGCTCCTCACCGCCCTCACAGCTCCTCACAGCCTCTCACAGCTCCTCACAGCTCCTCACAGCACCTCACAGCTCCTCACGGCCCCTCATAGCTCCTCACAGCCTCTCACAGCCCCTCACAACTCCCAGTATCTTACAGGCCTCAGCCTCACTCCTCAACCCCTACTGCTCATTACTCCAATTAGGAGCCCTAGTTATCTCTCCATATACTGAACTCAAGCCAGCTCCCTCTAAACACACCTAGCTAACTCTCTCTAATACACCCCCAACCCCCTCCATCCCTTTGAGCTCATGCCCTCATATCATCATCAGCAGATCCTTCAACACCACCCACCACCATGAATATTAGAGACAGTATGATGTCTGACCGCCCCTCCGGCACATATCCATCTATGTGATTGGGTTAGTGACATGTGCTCTGTATACGTGACTCATCACCAGTAAATGTGCTTTGATTGATGAGGAGGTGGTGGGTGGACAAGGTCATTATTATTGATAAGTCTGTGTTAACCCTTTGGGAGTTTTTCCTGGCCACTGTGCTTCTACTTGTTCTTTTGTGTCTAGGTTGGGTTACTGCAAAGCATTTTGTGGCTGCTAATGTACAACGGGCTTTATGAATAGATTTGATTGATTAAACCTCTGTTGTTGCTCTGTCCCTGCAGGTTCTAGAGCGTCTGTTCCAGAAGGGTTTCAGCGTGGCAGCGTCCTGTGGCGGCGGGGTGGACTCCTCCCAGTTCAGCGAGTACGTGCTGTGCCGTGAGGACCGGCGGAGTATGTCCATGAACACCCCCATCAGGATAAAACAGGAGCCCCTGGACTAGAGAAACTCTAGGAGAGGAGAGGGACTAGCCACGAGGGGCTCCTCACCCCCCTACTGGACAGAACAGAACAAACCCAAACCCTAATATCCCTCCACCTCACACCACAGAAACCAACCCAGCAAGAAACACCTAAGTATTAGCAGACGCCTGATAACGTTGGCAGCTCTGAGGAACTCAGTGCTCTAAGGGGAATGTAGTATAAACACAAAAAAGCAAATAAAGAAAACAAAAGGATTTGATTCTGTTTACTAATAACACCCAAAGAAATATAGGACTATGATGATGAACAGAAAGACTGAAACAGCAGCTCCATCTCTTGAACCATTTAAGCACCGTGACCAATCTCTTTTTCCTCCAGTTGTAAGGCTCTCTGACCCCTTGTGAAGAGGTGTCCTGACCTCAGTGAGGAGCACGGCCCCCTTGCCCTCAGTACAGCGCATGGCGGTGTGTCGTCCAGTCCCGTACGTGTCTGTGTGAGGCCCATGTGTTGTGTGCGCCGTCCAGTGCAGCTGAGTGGGGACAAGACAGGTGCTATTTAGGGAGGCCTGGCCTGACAAGGGACAGGGCTGACAGAGAGGAAGAGGAGGAAGTGACAGCCATCCAGCCCACATTGCTCTTATAGCCAGCAACCAGGCCTCGCAGCCAAGGGAGGTCCGATTGATTGTCTTTCTTATTTTCATTGTTGTTTATAAAGTACAACTTTTTTCTCTGTTTTTTTTGCTGTTTTATCACAACATGGTGTAAACAATTATTAATAGGATTGTTTTATGTTTTTTTCCCCTCCTATATGAAGGATGTATGAGCGTTGTATTCAGTCAGTAGGTTTGAAAGCTTGAGAATGAGAAAGAGAGACAGAGAGAGAGAGATACAGAGAGACAGAGACAGAGAGAGAGAGACAGAGAGAGAGAGAGAGAGAAAGAGAGAGAGAGACAGAGAGAGAGAGAGAGAGACAGAGCGAGAGAGAGAGACAGAGCGAGAGAGAGAGACAGAGAGACAGAGAGAGAGAGAGACAGAGCGAGAGAGAGAGACAGAGAGACAGAGAGAGAGAGACAGAGAGAGAGAGACAGAGAGAGAGAGAGAGAGACACAGAGAGAGAGAGAGACACAGAGAGAGAGAGACAGAGAGAGAGAGAGACAGAGAGAGAGAGAGACTTGGCAGTGGCTATAGAAACACTATTATGTCTGGAGGCTACGTGGCTAAAGCAGCAGTCTGGCTGGTAATGCATTCAGAGCTGGAGAAGGTCTCATTGTTTAAATGGGGCTGCAAGGGAACCTGGCTATTTCTACATCTTTCAGAGGAAACATTTGTAGCATGCATAAAGTGCATTGGCTTTGTCACAATTAGCTGTCAAACATATCTTACATCAAATAAGATTAACAATGTGAGAGTACATATATTTATTAAAAAGTCAAAAGTCTAAATGTAAAATGATCTGCAATGTGAAATGAGAAAATCTGAATGAAATTGTATATGAAGGCTCTGAATGTGTTGCTGGTTGTGGAATGCCAGAATGTTCCTAACTTGACAAGGAACATGTGAACTGAGGTAGATCAGTGTATCTCCATGATTGTGATGAGATGCACTCTAAATGCTTGATAACTTTGTTTGCACTTATAACACATCATCTACAAAACATCCTCCACCCCAAATAAGTTCTTAGTATACGTCCTGATGACCAGCACCAAATCAACCCACACATTATCTCATTGTGTTTATAGTAATTAGCACATATTAATATGTTGAGAGAGCCCAATGTAAGTAATAGCAAACTTCGGTGATAAAGCTAAGTTGCCTATTTGATGATTGTACAAAGTTTAAAATTCATGTTTTCATAATTGTTTATTTGACACAGAAATCACTATGATTATTCAAAACAATTTTATAGGAACAAACACAGTACAAATAGTCTGACAATTGAAAGAATACTTTACGTTCAATCATGTTTGTCTTGCTGACTGTCATTTCATTTCTAAGGCAGGATTATTTCAATCACTCATCACATGTCTGCAGCAGCATAACCTAAAATGAACTGTAAGCTGAGCATCAGAGTATTGTTTACAGAGAAAAAGAGTGGGAGGCACTTACTCTATCCTGCTGTGATTCCATGGTTTGATTCTCTACATTTGTGGATCAAAGAGAGAAACAAGAAAGAAAGAGTATAAAGTTGTCATACTTTATATCTGTGTAACTGTGTTTCATCCATTCCAAAATAATAGATCAAAAAGAGGCCAATTCTGATCTTGGTTCAGCACCGGCTTGTTAATGAGTTTGTTTTGAAACCTTCTATGGTGGGTGTTTCACTAATTACAATTACAAAAATCTTATTTCAAACGGGATGGTAGTCTAATTTGTAATGAACCAACTCTCCTCTTGGTCCTAGTGTCCAGTGTCTTCTCTGTGGATGTCCACTGATTAACCAGCCCCAGGACTTCTTCAGTCTTCAGTTTTTAAAGATGGTCAGGGTTAGTTAGTTAGTTAGTTTAGCTCCAAGAAGTCCAGAAGGCAGCACAGACCTCCTGGGGGGCCTCCCTCCCAATCAGGCTCCTCTTTGTTCTGACCTGCTACTGTCCTGGGCCCTTGTATCCAGTCGCCTCAAAGGGAATGGCCAACCAGGCCTTTCATGTTGCTGAGGGATGTGGGGCTTCAGAGCCCAGCGGATCCCCCGGGCTCCCATGCACTCCCGGCTCCTCAGCAATGCCAGTAGAGACAAGGGTTGTGCCCCCCACTGCGTCATCACATTCCCAGACCCTTCTGTACAGAGCACCCACCTAACGTTACCCCCATGGCTCACAGGACCGCACCGCACCAGACCAAACAAACATTCCCTCCCTACTTTATGTCCTCTGGTATCACTAGATTCAACTTTACATCTGAAGGGAACTGGCTCAGTTCTCAATGGTTCTGAATAGTTACAGTATGTGGCAGCATTTAGCTCACCTTCATCAGTTCACTTCCCTGTTGACACAAGAGTAAAGCAACTCAACAATACCTCTTACAGGTGGCAGGTTCTCACAGATACCTCATTACATTACTGGGCCATTTCCTCTAACATATTGTATGTTTTCACACATACTCTCAGAAAAAAGAAGTGCTGTGCAGCACCATTTGTCCCTGTAGGAGAACCCCCTGAAAGTTGGCTCCAGATAGAACCATTTTGGGTTCAAAATTGAACCTGTGTTCCAGGTGCTATTAAAGCGTGCTATTTTGAACCAGATCTTAAATGGTTCTATCTGGAACCTTTTTTTCAGAGGGTTCCCCTACAGGCACACATGGTGCCACATAGCACTCTTTTTTCTGAGAGTGTACCATTTTCTTTTAGTAATTTGTGGTCAGTAAGACCATAATTAACAAGGAGTCCTACCACTTCTCTGTGTGGTGTGAAGTCCAGAGACCGGAGGGCAGTTGTACAGTTGTTTGTATATTAAATTGTTATCAGGACACTGGCTTTTACTGAGCCCTCGACCGTCTTATTAAAAAAGAGACCTATAAGTCCTCTCATTTACTACCAAACAAAAATAATGAAAATCATTTCCAATTTGCAAGCATTATGTTGTGTACATATGGATTAAACACATTTCAAAAGGGTATACTTAAGGTACAAAATGTATATTATTGAAAATGTTTTAATAATTAGACTGTGGTATTAAAGGGCATGTGTTCACTTACAGTGTGTCCATTTGATTTTTCTTGCATATTTGCGATAATAAAAGGATGTACTGTATATTTTCTGCCTCATTCCTGTCCTTTGTGTCATTTCTTGGATAATAGGGTGGTTTTTTCCTCCTTTCATCTGCACTAACACTGTCTCTTTCAAGAGGGGAAATACAGTACACCTCATGCAGTTACATGTAAAACAGATCTCTTGTTGTTTCTTAGGTGGTCATGAACTTTTTCAGTTTGACCTGAAGTGAACTCTCAATATACTATAATCCCCCAGAAAAATGTGTCAGACCCTGCACAAACATATCTCTGCAGAGCACCAGTTTAGTAAATCAGGATCAGCAGTCTGAGGGGCCAAAGGGACTTTCAAATGGTTCTGCTGCCGCATCTGGACCAAACCCACCAGAATCTGCTCCCAAATCCCTGCATCTGGACAACAAACACCAGAATCTGCTCCCAAATCCCTGCATCTGGACCAAACCCACCAGAATCTGCTTCCAAATCCCTGCATCTGGACCAAACCCACCAGAATCTGCTCCCAAATCCCTGCATCTGGACCAAACCCACCAGAATCTGCTTCCAAATCCCTGCATCTGGACCAAACCCACTAGAATCTGCTCCCAAATCCCTGCATCTGGACAACAAACAGCCGAATCTGCTCCCAAATCCCTGCATCTGGACAACAAACACCAGAATCTGCTCCCAAATCCCTGCATCTGGACAATAAACACCAGAATCTGCTCCCAAATCCCTGCATCTGGACAACAAACACCAGAATCTGCTCCCAAATCCCTGCACCTGGACAACAAACACCAGAATCTGCTCCCAAATCCCTGCATCTGGACAACAAACACCCGAATCTGCTCCCAAATCCCTGCACCTGGACAACAAACACCAGAATCTGCTCCCAAATCCCTGCATCTGGACAACAAACACCAGAATCTGCTCCCAAATCCTTGCATCTGGACAACAAACACCAGAATCTGCTCCCAAATCCCTGCACCTGGACAACAAACACCAGAATCTGCTCCCAAATCCCTGGGTTTTGCACCGAGTTAAACGTTTTGGTCTTTTCAAAATGCTGCCGCTTAATTAGCAGTAGAATCCGGAGGGGACTTCTTCTTGGTCTCTAACACTGGTACTTAACTCAATTTGTACTTAGCATGTGTAATGCTAGTAAATGGATATGAAGTTGGTTTCAATAGTCAATTTCAGTTTGGGTTAAACTGAAATAATTAAGAGAAAGGGATTATTATGAGTAGCTAACATACTAACCTGTTATATAGTACAGTAATTACAACACTAAGCTACAGATACACAATTTAAGTACAGTACTTTAATAAAGCTGTACTACCAAATCCAGCTGCTCTGCAAAACTACAGAACTGTACTGTATGGTATCAAGTGTTACTAAACATATTACAGATGGATATGGATATTATGGATATTCAAAGAAATTGTACTCAAATCACAAAAGTCTGTGTCTGCTTAGTTTAGTAAACAGTTTATTTATTCCTTTACAAAATAGGTACAAATACAGAAATATGTTTTTCACACAAACAGGACATTTTCAGGATATGTACAGAGTTTACCAAAAATAACATGGTCCTAATAAACACATGGTCCTGTAAACAATATTTACAAATGATCCATACATTAAAACATCTTCCAACTGGGTACATCAGTAATCCTTATATTAAGGCTAAAAAGCTGAAGTAGTAGAAATGTTCTCCTGTTAATTTATCAGAAATCATACAAATAATTATTCAAATATTAATAACCACTGAACAAATAGGTATTTTTGTGCTTTTAAACTTACATTTTTTCAACTATAAGTACTTGTGAGATACAATTGCATTGCCCAAAATGTGGCAAATGAAATGCCAATTAAAAAATAACTCAAAAGAAAAATATATAAATAGTTAAAAAAATACGTTTCCCTTTCAACACCAACTGACAATACTGTTTGATGCTTAAGAGACAGGAACTATTTCTTTCTATACATTGGTAACACAGCGTTCTGTTTTTTTCTCATTGTATGAGTAATAAAAGAAACTGTATATAATAGTGCTGTTAGAAAGAACTTCAATGAACATTCATTTCAAATGTTGCCCATTCAACAAATAAATGACAAAGCGACACAAGACAAGCTGCATAGAGGCTGGGCTATTCACAACCAACCAATAAGAGGATGGTCAGAAACAGGTGACAACACTGAGGCCTTGCAGAGTTGGACCCTAATGACAAGGATCTATAGCTACTGACAGAGAGGCAGTCGCCTCCCACCTCTCGTTCTGGAGAGAACATAAAAACATACAACTCTAAAAACATTGCAATGTCAATATTAGGCTTAAAGGAAGAATTCTCAAAACTGTACTTCAACAACTGTCCAGCTGCTCACACGTCTGATATGTGTTGTTAATAGTCTTGAAGTGAAACAGAGGAAACCCTAAGATGAGAGCTGCTTGTCGAACGACCATACTGCACTCTGGGCGTCTGCTGAGGGTATGGGCCTGGCCTCACAGAATAGGTTCTTCAGACAACCTAAAGTATTGTGGAAATGGGCACAAACAATGAGACAGATGGCCAACATCTAAATTCTACAGGGACATCTAGAAAAAAATAATCTCTCCATAAATTTGGGTACAGAGAGAGACTACTGTGCCTTGCTCAATGAGGGTGACTGGCCAGAATCCACCATATTGGTGGACTGTGGTAACTCTGACCATTGTTAGATTATTGACCTGTTGGATTGGATAAGACTATCTGCATTGTATTGAAATAAAGTTTATAAAGTAAAAGAATACAAAGAATACAATTAGCTTATTAACAGTTAAATGTTACCTTTCAGGTATTTTACATTTGTTCATGTTTTTTAAGTGTACTGTATGTAAATTATAAAGTCTTTTTGTCTGTAATGTCTTTTTCGTTTTGTGTCGGACCCCAGGTAGACTAGCTGTCGTCATGGCGTCAGCTAATGGGGATCCAAATAAAATAACATTCTAATCATTACAAATTTCAATGCACATGATTTTACAGAATATCTCAGTATTGAGTCATTAACATTACATGTGGTAAAAATATCATACATGCTGTTCAAAAGTTTTCAAAATGACTATTTACATTTAAAGAGCTCCATTTCTGTTATGCTGTAATCCATTTTCTGAAGATAAACTTTCCAAAAAGCTGCTCGGATATGTTTCTGGTATAAAGAATCAGACCACTCTATGACTTGTTAGTTTTGTGTGACCATATTCACTGAACTTTGTTCAACAAATACATTCTAGAGAATATTGTAGGCTGTATTAAGTTCAGAATAGGATTTTTTTTAAAGAAAATCACTTTGAGATGGTTCATTCAGTATTTCGCCTGGGACATCAAATTTACAACTGACATGGAAAAAGTACTGGCTCAGGTCCTTAGACACAAAAACCCATTTCTCTTTAAAAAACCCAGTCCCAATAATACCCAAGGAGTTTGCATCACCATGGCCTTAAAGTCAACACTCTAAATACATATACACTGAGTGTACAAAACATTAAGAACACCTACTCTTTCCATGACATAGACTGACCAGGAGACTGCAGGTGAAAGCTATGATCCCTTATTGATGTCACCTGTTAAATCCACTTTAATCAGTGTAGATGAAGGGGAAGGGGAGGAGACAGTTTAAAGAAGGATTTCTGAAACATGGATTGCATATGTGTGCCATTCAGAGGGTGAATGACCAAGACAAAATATTTAAGTGCCTTTGAACGGGGTATGGCAGTAGGTGCCAGGCGTAGCGGTTTGTGTCAAGAACTGCAACACTGCTGGGTTTTTCACGCTCAACAGTTTCCTGTGTGTATCAAGAATGGTCCACCAGCCAAAGGACATCCAGCCAACTTGACAACTGTGGGAAGCATTGGAGTCAACATGGACCAGCATCCCTGTTGAACACTTTCGACACCTTGTAGAGTCAATGCCCCGACGAACTGAGGCTGTTCTGGGGGCAAAAGGCAAATATTAGGAAGGTGTTCTTAATGTTTGGTACTCAGTGTATTTATCATGAAGCTAAAACAGATAAAGACACATACAATATATTTTAGTGAGTTTTTTCTCTCGCCTTTATATCAAAAGCTACGTTAATATCAACATCACAACAGACACTGAGCTGAAACATCTGACCCGATTGAAGGCACGTTGCAGGGGTAGAAGGAGATGGTAAGGAAGAGAGAGGAGGGTGCTGGGAGGGAGAGGGTGCTACTTGAGCAGAGCCCGGTAGAGCAGAAGTGAGTGGGCTGTCCCTTTCTCCTGCTCCATGTAGAAGATGAAGTCCCTGAGATTGACGCGGGTGATGCGTTGACGTTGCCGCTGTGAGGACGTGGAGGGGGAGGAGGCGGCGCCCGGCGACCCCACTGAGCTGCCTGATACCTGGGGAGAGAGAGAGGAGGACAAGGGGAAGTCCTGGGATAACATATCCATTTCAACATCAATGTACACCAACATCATGAACATCATGTGCTCCAAGGCTAGCGGCTGTAGGTGGCTGGTAAGAATTAAATAACCAATTCAAGTTCAAAATGTTTGAGTTGGCACTCAAACAGACAGAGAGAAGAGAGAGAGACAAGACACAGATAGAGGGGAAGGTAAAGTAAGTAAGGGACAACAGATCACTAACATCAATATCATCCAATCATGACAAGGCTTTCAATACTGTGAACGCCTTCACTCCTCTGTGTCTAAGTCACCCAACGTGTTGAAGTCTGAAGTTTACATTACACCTTAGCCAAATACATTTAAACTGAGTTTTTCACAATTTCTGACATTTAATCCTAGTAAAAATTCCCTGTCTTAGGTCAGTTAGGATCACCACTTTATTTTAAGAATGTGAAATGTCAGAATAATAGTAGAGAGAATTATTTGTTTCAGCTTTTATTTCTTTCATCACATTCCCAGTGGATCAGAAGTTTACATCCACTCAATTAGTATTTGGTAGCGTTGCCTTTAAATTGTTTAACTTGGGTCAAACACTTCAGGTAGCCTTCCACAAGCATCCCACAATAAGTTGGGTGAATTTTGGCCCATTCCTCCTGACAGAGCTGGTGTAACTGAGTCAGGTTTGTAGGCCTCCTCGGTCACACACACTTTTTCAGTTCTGCCCACAAATGTTCTATAGGATGAGTTCAGGGCTTTGTGATGGCCACTCCAATACCTTGACTTTGTTGTCCTTAAGCCATTCTGCCACAACTTTGGAAGTATGTTCGGGGTCATTGTCCACTTGGAAGAACCATTTGCAACCAAGCTTTAACTTCCTGACTGATGTCTTGAGATGTTGCTTCTATTTTGTGAAGTGCACCAGTCCCTCCTGCAGCAAAACACCCCCACAACATGATGCTGCCACCCCCGTGCTTCACGGTTGGGATGGTGTTCTTCGGCTTGCAAGCCTCCCCCTTTTTCCTCCAAACATAACAATGGTCATTATGGACAAACAGTTACATTTTCGTTTCATATTTCCACAAAAAGTACAATCTTGGTCCCCATGTGCAGTTGCAAACCGTAGTCTGGCTTTTTATGGCGGTTTTGGAGCAGTGGCTTCTTCCTTGCTGAGCGGCCTTTCAGGTTATGTCGATATAGGACTTGTTTCACTGTGGATATAGATGCTTTTGTACCTGTTTCCTCCAGCATCTTCATAAGGTCATTTGCTGTTGTTCTGGGACTGATTTGCACTTTTCGCACCAAAGTACGTTCATCTCAAGCAGACAGAACACGTCTCCTTCCTGAGCGGTAAGACAGCTGCGTGGCCCCATGGTGTTTTTACTTGCGTACTATTGTTTGTACAGATGAACATGGTACCTTCAGGCGTTTGGTAACTGGTTCCAAGGATGAACCAGACTTGTGGACGTATACAATTGTTATTCTGAGGTCTTGGCTGATCGTCTGCGGTCTTGATTGTCAAGCAAAGAGGCACTGAGTTTGAAGGTAGCCCTTGACATTCATTCACAGATACACCTCCAATTGACTCAAATTATGTCAATTAGCCTATCAGAAGCTTCTAATGCCATGACATAATTTTCTGGAATTTTCCAAGGCACAGTCAACTTTGTGTATGTACATTTCTGACACACTGGAATTGTGATACAGTGAATTATTTAACGCGGCGACCCTCGCCACCGACCTCGGACTGGGGACCTAAGCCACGGGTCCCAAATGGACGGGAGATTCTGGCAGCACCGGACAGGTGGGAGATTCCGGCAGCACCGGACAGGCGGGAGACTCCGGCAGCTCCGGAGTGAAGGGCGATTCTGGCAGCGCTGGCGTGACAGGCGATTCTGGCAGCTCCTGGCTAATGGACGGCTCTGGCAGCTCCTGGCTGACTGACGGCTCTGGCAGATCCTGGATGTCTGGCAGCTCCTGGCTGACTGGCGACTCTGGCAGCTCAGGACAGACGGGCGACTCTGGCAGCTCCTGGCTGACTGGCGGCTCTGGCAGCTCCTGGCTGACTGGCAGCTCCTGGCTGACTGGCGACTCTGGCAGCTCAGGACAGACGGGCGACTCTGGCAGCTCAGGACAGACGGGCGACTCTGGCAGCTCAGGACAGACGGGCGACTCTGGCAGCTCAGGACAGACGGGCGACTCTGGCAGCTCAGGACAGACGGCGACTCTGGCAGCTCAGGACAGACGGGCGACTCTGGCAGCTCAGGACAGACGGGCGACTCTGGCAGCTCAGGACAGACGGGCGACTCTGGCAGCTCAGGACAGATGGGCGACTCTGGCAGCTCAGGACAGACGGGCGACTCTGGCAGCTCAGGACAGACGGGCGACTCTGACAGCTCAGGACAGACGGGAGACTCTGGCAGCTCAGGACAGACAGGAGACTCTGGCAGCGTAGGGCAGGAGGAAGACTCTGACAGCGCTGAGCAGGCAGGAGCACCTGTAGGAAGGAGACGGAGAGACAGCCTGGTGCAGGGGGGCTGCCACCGGAGGGCTGGTGCGTGGAGGTGGCACCGGATAGACCGGACCGTGAAGGCGCACTGGAGCTCTTGAGCACCGAGCCTGCCCAACCTTACCTGGTTGAATGCTCCCCATAGCCAGGCCAGTGCGGCGACGTGGAATAGCCCGCACTGGGCTGTGCTGGCAAACCGGAGACACCATGTGTAGGGCTGGTGCCATGTACCCCGGCCAGAGGAGACGCACTGGAGACCAGATGCGCTGAGCCGGCTTTATGGCACCTGGCTCGATGCCCACTCTAGCCCGGCCGATACGAGGCGTGGCTATGTATCGCATAACACGGTGCCTGGCTGGTCCCTCTCTCTCCACGGTAAGCACGGGGAGTTGGCGCAGGTCTCCTACCTGACTTCGCCACACTCCCCGCGTGCACCCCCAATACATTTTTGGGGCTGCCTCTCGGGCTTCCAGCCACGCTGCCGTGCTGCCTCCTCATACCACCGCCTCTCGGCTTTCGCTGCCTCCAGCTCAGCCTTGGGGCGGCGATATTCTCCAGCCTGTGCCCAGGGTCCCTTTCCGTCCAGAATCTCCTCCCATGTCCAGGAGTCCTGAGATCGCTGCTGATGCCCGTTACCACGCTGCCTGGTCCTTTGGTGGTGGGTGATTCTGTAACGTTCGTCTTCGTCAGACCATTGCGCAGCGTGGTAATTATTCATCCTATTAATAAACTGAACAGAACACTAAATACAAAGTAACAAAAGAGAACAAACGAAACACACACTAAACAGAAAATAATCACCCACAACTCAAAAGTGAAACCAGGCTACCTAAATATGGTTCTCAATCAGGGACAACGATAAACAGCTGCCTCTGATTGATAACCATACTAGGCCAAAGAAATCCCAAAACATAGAAAAAGGAACATAGACAACCGACCCAACTCACGCCCTGACCATACTAAAACAAAGACATAATAAAATAACTAAGGTCAGAACGTGACAACAGGTGTAGACCTTACAGTGAAATGCTTACTTACAAGCCCTTACTTCAGTTTTAACAAAGTAAAACCCTCTTGTAGAGTAAGAGAACGAGATCAAAGCTGATTCACTAATAAAGTCCAGAGCTTTAGGTGCATTCTAGTGTACAAAGAAATCATTTGCAGCATTACTTTGCACTTAAACTAGCAGGAGGTGAAGATCATGAAAACAATCTTGATGTAGTCAGACTGAGGGGGAAGACATTGTTCATATTTAATTGTCTTCATAGCTCTTTATATCGCCCTGGAAATGAACACATTTTCTCTAGATAAACAAATCAGCTAACACAGATCTGAGCTGACTTTTCCATTCTGAAACTAACTCCTCGTTTGTATTCAATTCTATGCAAAGAAGCGGGAAAATTAAAATATAGAATGAGTGTATACAGAACCCTGATATAAATCACAGACAACCGTTTACGTTTCCAAATGAAAAACATCAGGTAGCAAATCCACCAAAATGCCCACTCACCCACTGTAACCCAGTCAGAAAGAAATAAGACAGACATTTCCGTTAGGAACTCCCCATAACACCCTCCCACAATTACATTGATTGCACCACTCTATAAACATACAGTTGTATAGACAGAGCCTAATTGCAAGCATATGAAAGGTATGGATTTACAGGACCCAAGACTACAGTGCAGTTGTACAAACTCACCCTATAGACGTTGTATACATGACAGTGGGGGAGTAAGGGTGGCCACAGCCTCTCTGTAGTCTCTAGGTTGCGTCCCAAATAGAACCTCATTCCCTATAGAGTGCACTAAAGTATCCATAGGGCTCTGGTCAAAAGTTATTCCCTATAGAGTACACTATAGTACTCATAGTGCTCAGGTCAAAAGTTATTCCCTATAGAGTACACTATAGTGCTCTTAGAGCTCTGGTCAAAAGTTATTCCCTATAGAGTACACTATAGTACTCATAGAGCTCTGGTCAAAAGTTATTCCCTATAGAGTACACTATAGTACTCATAGAGCTCTGGTCAAAAGTTATTCCCTATAGAGTACACTATAGTGCTCAGGTCAAAAGTTATTCCCTATAGAGTACACTATAGTGCTCATAGAGCTCTGGTCAAAAGTTATTCCCTATAGAGTACACTATAGTACTCATAGTGCTCAGGTCAAAAGTTATTCCCTATAGAGTACACTATAGTGCTCATAGAGCTCTGGTCAAAAGTTATTCCCTATAGAGTACACTATAGTGCTCAGGTCAAAAGTTATTCCCTATAGAGTACACTATAGTGCTCATAGAGCTCTGGTCAAAAGTTATTCCCTATAGAGTACACTATAGTACTCATAGTGCTCAGGTCAAAAGTTATTCCCTATAGAGTACACTATAGTGCTCATAGAGCTCTGGTCAAAAGTTATTCCCTATAGAGTGCACGATAGTACTCATAGAGCTCTGGTCAAAAGTAGGGAATATAGGGAATAGAGTTCCATTTGTCCCTCCCATGTCTCCCTCCACACATCTGTTCCTGTCAGTGATGTTGACAAGTCGGGAGGGCCAGTCGGGGTGGAGGTGCACACGGGACAGGCCTCCGTCTGTCTCCTCCGTCCCCAGGGTCCTCACTGGGAAGGAGCGCCCCTACCCTCACCCTGCCTGGCTCATCAGGCCAATCACGACTGACCACACGTGAAAGATGGGCCTGCCCGCTGCCATGCCAATTACTGCCACTCACCCCACCGCCCTGCGACACAGCAACACACTCCACCAATCAAAGCCATCCATCCACCTGGACAGACGGGGTGGCCGCCGGCGTGTGGCGTGGAGGGGTGAGGAGGAAGGTGGGGATGGGCAGTAGCCCTGGACATCACTACTAGCCCCCTAGCCTTGTGGTCTGGAGCTCCCAGAATGCCTCACTCAGCTCCTGTGCGGACCCAGTTCATGGCGAGCCTCAGCCTGGGTAAGTGATCCAAATACAGGGAGAAAGGTCAGCCTGCTGCCAGCGAGCCAAGCTGATTTCACTTAGCTAACGCAACAGTGTCGCAGGCAGCCTCGTCCTCCTCCCCTCATCTTAATAAACCTCTGCAACCTGCCAGCAACCCAAACACACGGTCTGTTGTTGTCTGTATCTATGGAGACCAATCCCTCTTTCAAATGCATGTTGACTCATGTTAAGGGGGAAAATAGGAAAATACACTCACAAACACAAAACAAAGCAGATGGCTGAGTGTCAGAAATAAGGAGAGGCGAGAAGTCAAAACACCACGCTTTTCCCATCAAACAGCAATTATATAGTAATGGTGTCTGACATTAAATGAACGGCAGAATGGCACGCTTCGTAAGGTCACCGTGGAGAGAGAGAGAGAAAGAGAGGGAGACAGACAGAGAGAGTTCGTCTTTGCAAAATCGTCTTTGCTGCTGAGAAAAATCCACTAGGCAAAAAGCAGCATCTGTCATTTTATCTGTGATGGGTGCTGCGAGGCATTATGTCACATGACATATCCATCCTGCAACACACACAGGGATACCTCGATACATCCTTTCAGACGTTCCAGTTGTTTGGTGCCCTGAGACACACAGACAGACAGAGCTGTGGAGAACCTGAGGAGAGGACATGGGGCTGAGAGGAGAGGAGAGGTGACTATAGAGACTGGATACTCTAGAGAAGGGCCCCAGTCCGTTAACACTGGCTACAGCCCTTACCTCCTCACCTCCACACTCTAACATGACAGTGTGCCAATTGGATAGACACACTGGCTGGGAGAGACCAGGGAGCGTGGGTGTGCATGTACATGCAGAAACACACAACGACACAACTGACATGATGTGCATGGTGTTCACTCAGTATCATTATGGCGCCTACATATTTCAGCACACAAACTGATCAGGAAGACAGGAAGAGGATGCTTACCCTCATTTAGATATTGTCCTCCATACACTGCTGTGTTATTCACTCATTACTATAGGATAGTATCTATATCATAAAGGGAAGATTTCTTTCTTCCACAGTAAGGAAATGGTGAGCTCAGGTCAGTCTACCTTCAATATTTTCTATCTTCCCTAATCTACTGTTCAACCTTGGGTGCAGAGAGGGCCAAGATTAGTCCCCACTTTGCTAAATTTACTTTTGATTAATAATGTATGTTTTCTCTCTCCTTCTCTCTCTCCTCTCCTCTCCTGGCTAATTGTCTGGTGGTGTTGAAGCTCCTAGGTGTCTTAGGAATTAGCATTTGGTCCTTTATTGTTTAGGGTCTTTCTGCTGATCAGCAGCTTTGAACTTGAGTGGCACCGGGCTTTGATGCTGGAGCCAATATTGGATTTGGCTCAGGTCACACCTTCGGGCTGAGGGTTAATGGCACACTTTTCCTAGCATACACACAGCTCTACACAGCACAGAGAGGGTTGGATTGGTTGGCCCAGCAGAGCCAATACTGCTGGATCAGCACTATGTAGAGAGGAGAGGAGGCTGCAGACAGGGGCTGGGAAAAGAGGAGGCTGCAGACAGGGGGCTGGGAGGAGAGGAGGCTGCAGACAGGGGGTGGGAAGAGAGGAGGCTGCAGACAGGGGCTGGGAGGAGAGGAGGCTGCAGACAGGGGGTGGGAAGAGAGGAGGCTGCAGACAGGGGCTGGGAGGAGAGGAGGCTGCAGACAGGGGCTGGGAGGAGAGGAGGCTGCAGACAGGGGCTGGGAGGAGAGGAGGCTGCAGACAGGGTCTGTGAGGAGAGGAGGCTGCAGACAGGGGGTGGGAAGAGAGGAGGCTGCAGACAGGGGTGGGAAGAGAGGAGGCTGCAGACAGGGGGTGGGAAGAGAGGAGGCTGCAGACAGGGGGTGGGAAGAGAGGAGGCTGCAGACAGGGGGTGGGAAGAGAGGAGGCTGCAGACAGGGGGCTGGGAGGAGAGGAGGCTGCAGACAGGGGGTGGGAGGAGAGGAGGCTGCAGACAGGGGCTGGGAGGAGAGGAGGCTGCAGACAGGGGCTGGGAGGAGAGGAGGCTGCAGACAGGGGCTGGGAAGAGAGGAGGCTGCAGACAGGGGCTGGGAGGAGAGGAGGCTGCAGACAGGGTCTGTGAGGAGAGGAGGCTGCAGATAGGGGGTGGGAAGAGAGGAGGCTGCAGACAGGGGGTGGGAAGAGAGGAGGCTGCAGACAGGGGGTGGGAAGAGAGGAGGCTGCAGACAGGGGCTGGGAGGAGAGGAGGCTGCAGACAGGGGCTGGGAGGAGAGGAGGCTGCAGACAGGGTCTGTGAGGAGAGGAGGCTGCAGACAGGGGGTGGGAAGAGAGGAGGCTGCAGACAGGGGGTGGGAAGAGAGGAGGCTGCAGACACGGGGTGGGAAGAGAGGAGGCTGCAGACGGGGGGTGGGAAGAGAGGAGGCTGCAGACAGGGGCTGTGAGGAGAGGAGGCGGCAGACAGGGGGTGGGAGGAGAGGAGGCTGCAGACAGGGGCTGCGAAGAGAGGAGGCTTCAGACAGGGGGTGGGAAAAGAGGAGGCTGCAGACAGGGGGTGGGAAGAGAGGAGGCTGCAGACAGGGGGCTGGGAGGAGAGGAGGCTGCAGACAGGGGGTGGGAAGAGAGGAGGCTGCAGACAGGGGGCTGGGAGGAGAGGAGGCTGCAGACAGGGGGTGGGAAGAGAGGAGGCTGCAGACAGGGGGTGGGAAGAGAGGAAGCTGCAGACAGGGGGTGGGAAGAGAGGAGGCTGCAGACAGGGGGTGGGAAGAGAGGAGGCTGCAGACAGGGGCTGGGAAGAGAGGAGGCTGCAGACAGGGGGTGGGAAAAGAGGAGGCTGCAGACAGGGGGTGGGAAAAGAGGAGGCTGCAGACAGGGGCTGGGAAGAGAGGAGGCTGCAGACAGGGGCTGGGAAGAGAGGAGGTTGCAGACAGGGGCTGTGAGGAGAGGAGGCTGCAGACAGGGGGCTGGGAAGAGAGGAGGCTGCAGACAGGGGCTGGGAAGCGAGGAGGCTGCAGACAGGGGCTGGGAAGAGAGGAGGCTGCAGACAGGGGGTGGGAAGAGAGGAGGCTGCAGACAGGGGCTGGGAAGAGAGGAGGCTGCAGACAGGGGCTGGGAAAAGAGGAGGCTGCAGACAGGGGGTGGGAGGAGAGGAGGCTGCAGACAGGGGCTGTGAGGAGAGGAGGCTGCAGACAGGGGGCTGGGAAGAGAGGAGGCTGCAGACAGGGGCTGGGAAGAGAGGAGGCTGCAGACAGGCGCTGGGAAGAGAGGAGTCTGCAGACAGGGGGTGGGAAGAGAGGAGGCTGCAGACAGGGGGTGGGAAAAGAGGAGGCTGCAGACAGGGGGCTGGGAGGAGAGGAGGCTGCAGACAGGGGCTGGGAAGAGAGGAGGCTGCAGACAGGGGGTGGGAGGAGAGGAGGCTGCAGACAGGGGCTGGGAAGAGAGGAGGCTGCAGACAGGGGCTGGGAAGAGAGGAGGCTGCAGACAGGGGGTGGGAGGAGAGGAGGCTGCAGACAGGGGCTGGGAAGAGAGGAGGCTGCAGACAGGGGCTGGGAAGAGAGGAGGCTGCAGACAGGGGGCTGGGAAGAGAGGAGGCTGCAGACAGGGGGTGGGAAAAGAGGAGGCTGCAGACAGGGGGCTGGGAGGAGAGGAGGCTGCAGACAGGGGTTGGGAAAAGAGGAGGCTGCAGACAGGGGGTGGGAAAAGAGGAGGCTGCAGACAGGGGGCTGGGAGGAGAGGAGCCTGCAGACAGGGGGCTGGGAGGAGAGGAGGCTGCAGACAGGGGGTGGGAGGAGAGGAGGCTGCAGACAGGGGGCTGGGAAGAGAGGAGGCTGCAGACAGGGGCTGTGAGGAGAGGAGGCTGCAGACAGGGGGTGGGAAGAGAGGAGGCTGCAGACAGGGGGTGGGAGGAGAGGAGGCTACAGACAGGGGCTGGAAAGAGAGGAGGCTGCAGACAGGGGGTGGGAAAAGAGGAGGCTGCAGACAGGGGGTGGGAAAAGAGGAGGCTGCAGACAGGGGGTGGGAAAAGAGGAGGCTGCAGACAGGGGCTGGGAAAAGAGGAGGCTGCAGACAGGGGGCTGGGAGGAGAGGAGGCTGCAGACAGGGGCTGGGAAGAGAGGAGGCTGCAGACAGGGGCTGGGAAGAGAGGAGGCTGCAGATAGGGGGTGGGAAAAGAGGAGGCTGCAGACAGGGGGCTGGGAGGAGAGGAGGCTGCAGACAGGGGGCTGGGAGGAGAGGAGGCTGCAGACAGGGGCTGGGAAGAGAGGAGGCTGCAGACAGGGGCTGGGAAGAGAGGAGGCTGCAGACAGGGGGTGGGAAAAGAGGAGGCTGCAGACAGGGGGCTGGGAAGAGAGGAGGCTGCAGACAGGGGGTGGGAAAAGAGGAGGCTGCAGACAGGGGGCTGGGAGGAGAGGAGGCTGCAGACAGGGGGCTGGGAGGAGAGGAGGGCTGCAGACAGGGGCTGGGAAGAGAGGAGGCTGCAGACAGGGGGCTGGGAGGAGAGGAGGCTGCAGACAGGGGGTGGGAAAAGAGGAGGCTGCAGACAGGGGGCTGGGAGGAGAGGTGGCTGCAGACAGGGGCTGGGAAGAGAGGAGGCTGCAGACAGGGGGCTGGGGGGAGAGGTGGCTGCAGACAGGGGGTGGGAGGAGAGGTGGCTGCAGACAGGGGTGGGAAGAGAGGAGACTGCAGACAGGGGGTGGGAAGCGAGGAGGCTGCAGACAGGGGGCTGGGGGGAGAAGAGGCTGCAGACAGGGGGCTGGAAGGAGAGGTGGCTGCAGACAGGGGGTGGGACGAGAGGAGGCTGCAGACACACATGTACACACACACACAGACAGACAGACAAGAGTGCATATGCACACAGCAGTCTGCACAGTTTCTCCAAAAGTCATCTAATGTGTGTGTTTCACATTCTGGGAAAAAATCTGTAAGGTCAAGAAATAGCTTGGCTATGTGGGCTGTATGTACATATTAACCTACAACTTACATGTTAAACCATCCCTTTCCACATGTTCATAAAGCCTGAACCTCACGGCAAAAAAATTTAATCTCTGACTTACAAACAGACTTACAACGAACGAAACCTCTTTATTGACAAGCTAAACCAGGAGTTATTTTGACAAGGCACAACCAGACATTAACGGTACAACAGTCATGACTGTGGCTGACCGGCTGTGCAACTGGGAACATCTAATGGGGGACCAGTGGTCAGACGGTGGTGAAAGGGTTAGTGAGTGTGTTAGTCCCTCTTAGTCAAAGAGCCCGACCCACCGCCCTGCTCTGTGAAGTTAGGAAAGGCCCTCCCATCACCACCGTACCGACTGACTGACTGTGTGCCAGGAACACAAAGCTTTCCCACATGTTCACCTCCACGCTGCATTTCATCCAGGGAACGCTCCTCTCCTCCTCTCTTCCCTCCCTCCCTCAGTTCTGTTTATAGTGTGTAGCCCAGCCGTGGGAGTGCAGTCCCTCTCTCTCCACGCTCGGTCTGCACTCTCCGTCTGCCCAACCGCCTCTCCCTCTCTCCTACGGCAGCCATTAATCAGCAACAGAGCCCCTCTCTCTCTTTCTCTTCCTCTCTTTCTCCCTCTCCCTCCATTTCCTTCTCCCTCTCTCTCCCTCTTTTCTCTGTCCCCATTGCTCTCTCTCCCCCTGTCCCTCTTTCTTTCGCTCTCTCTCTTTCTTTCTCTCCCTCTCCCCTATACGCCCACAGACATGCTGGATGAGGCCATTTTGAAAGAGTTAACAGATGTCGGCTGATTTGCCCCGGGCCTTTTGACATCGCCCAAGTGATGTATTTGATGTGGAGTTTATTCAGCTCTAATAAACGTATAAAGAATTAGAATAATAATTCACAGATGTACCATACACCAGATTATATGCCGGAGCCCCTCTTTGAACCACGAAGAGAAGGCAAGCCAAGATTAACAGAACCAGGGGAGGGGATGAAAAGGCTTTGGTTCAGTCTGCTGGTAATCAGAGGGTCAGGATGGGAGAGAGGACAGAGGAAGACTGGACTAATACTGCAGGTTTATGTTCAGACTCGTACACAGATTGCCCTTTATCTGACCTTGTGGAGGGTCAGGGCTCATAGAGAGGTCCTATTCTGTAGGAAACCATACACCAGAAAGGAAAGCACTATGACAATGATCATGAAACAGAGAGAGAGAGAGAGAGAGAGAGAGAGAGAGAGAGAGAGAGAGAGAGAGAATGTTCAACCATGTAAGGTAAATATAGTCATTTTAATCTAAAAAGGGTCTCATATTTTCCCTTTGTCCTTGAAAAGATTACAAAAAAGGAAAAACTTAACAAATACGAGAGAAAAATAGTCAGGTCTGGCATTCTGATCCTGATAAAAACATGTAGGAATTACTTTCAAAACAAACAACTTCCATTTGGTTCTCCACTAAAGAACAACAAATATACAAAGAAATGCCAGTTGCAGAGCATCTTAATACCCACATAAAACATAAAAACTGCTACCCAGCTCCATGGCAATAATGCATAGCAACCGTGCAGAATTTCAGTCAAGGAGAAAGAGGCAAAAAAACACCTTATTACTTCTAACTCCTGCAAGCCATTTTGGTCTCCAAAGGTTTCAGAGCGCCGCAGGCCATGTGTCTGCAGTGTTTCGGGAAATGACTTGCCTTCGCACGAACACTGCTATGTTCTGCAGCACTGCTGCCCCCAGCATCCCCGCTCAATTTCTGTTTAACCCTTTCCTGGCTTTCCTCACACTGACTCACGGCAACAGACCAGCGCTGTAGTGTACACCCAGCTACAGCTCTATAGCCTAGCTGTCACACTGTTCAGCCTCACACACAACACAAACCAACGCAAATCAGAACAGCTTTTTCACGAGCTAACACATTAACTCACCATCTAGTTTGGCTACTTAAGCATGTGATGGCTTAAAACAAACATGGAGGATGAGAAGGCAGAAGGTTATAGGGGCAGATAGAGGGAAAGGGAAAAAGAGCCTTAAAACAAATCCCTAACAGTTGATTTACGGTGTGAGTACAACAACACAGTTCGTGGTACACTTGAGTGTGTACCAACCATGGATTAAATCTGCAAACTCGTTGACACAACACATAATTAAAACATCTTGCTTTAGGTTAGGAATTTTCTAATTAGTAGTGTACTGACAAAGCTGCAATTCCATCGCCTTGAGTTTCAAAGTCCACAGGTTACTGCTAAGATGAAAGCTGAACCTGAAGCAGTATTCTGGAGGGCTGCTCATACAACTCCTCAGAAGACAGTCACAGGGTCACCAAGCTAAACAGTGTGCAGCACCCGGAACCTTCCTTCCAAACAAAGAACTTCAAACTTCCGTGCCTGGAAACAGATTCTGGGGTGTTTTTTATTTTCCAACCTCAGAGAAACAAAAGATTTTGTTGAGGAGCGAGTCGGAGATGGCAGAAACTACAACAAAAAACACAACATATTTTTTAATATGTTTAATTGCAACGCTCTTAGCTGGACTAGCTGACTATCTTCCCAAATTAAGAGACTGCAATATATTAAGTAGGTTATATTCCCGATGTTAAAGTTGGTAATAACATTGTGGGGTTGATGGTCTATTGTTTGCCAGTGGTACAACAACAGAGCTGTTATTACCTAAATCAAATCGATTAGACCCAACATGAAATGTCTTTGTCTTTTAACATTAAAACACATGGACATTTAAACAATAAGACTATTAGACTGTTGAACATAGAACCCCCATCCTAGCAACCCATTCTGAAGCTCTATGTCCAGCAGTACAACATACTACTAATAGGACAATACTGTACTCTACATGCTTGATAACCTGGGCAATTTATCAGGGCAAGTATCTTCAGAACTGCTGTTCAGAAAGTATCAGTTGTGCCAAACTTTTTCTGCATTAAATATTCAGAGCGTTTCATATATAAAATGAACCCAATTAGAGTTAAAATGGGGAAAGTGTAATGAGTCTCAAGTCAGAATGCTTGTCTTCAGAAGTACTCTGCTAATGAGCCCTTGTTGGTTTTTACACACTTTAAATGGTGTGGCAGTGTCATTTCTTGCGGTTTTAAATTTTTAATTCAAGTTGAATGAGTGGGTGGTGACTGAGTTAATAACCAAGGCACTGGTCGGGGTGTTTTTCAACTGATGGTTAGCTACTTTTAAAGGCCCAGTGCAGTGAAAATTCAGTTGTTCCTGTATTTTATATTATATTGTACAACAGCTGATGAAACTAACACTGTGAAAGAGTGAAAAAAAGTGATCATTGTTATTTCCTGATAGTTGCTGGATGAAAATATAATCTACACAGAGCGGGAGTTTCGGTTTGCCTGATGACATCACCATGCTGTAAATTGATTAATAGACCAATAAGAAAGACAGTTCCAAACTTCTTTGCCAATAACAGCTAGTTTTAAGTTTTCCCCTCCCCACTCAGACCACTCCCAGACAGTCCTAGCAAAATGATTGTTTGTGGCTAAAAAGCTATTTATTTTATTTCAATTTTAAGGGAAACAATAACAGTGTGGTAGTTCATTGTCACCCAGACATGTTTTGATATTGATATAAAAACAGCTGCATTGGGCCTTTAAGAAAGATGCCAAATGAGGGCTGTGGTCCAACTCAGATGTCTTTGTTGAAGTGAATCACTCCTAAACTTGGGCAGGGAGGGACAGGAACCAGCAAACAGAAATAAAGAAGCTACTCAGGAAAGAGTAAAGGATGACCAGATACTGAACACATTACTGAACACATCCCAGACAGAAATGGCCTAATTGGGGAGAAGAAAGTAGGCTAGCATAATGGTAGCCAACATTAGTGAACTATAGAGCATCGTACTGTGGTACTAATAGATCCTGACTTCACAGGGTAATGGGAGGCAAACTATAGGCACAAGAGTAGATCCCAGAGCACCACACTCTACCCATCTACCCAGAACTGTCAGTGTTGTCCCATAAAACCACATACGAGAAGCGACACTTTTCACTTCCAAGGAACATGTAATGTAACCCAGTGCACCAAGGGACTGCTTATGCAGATCACTGAGATATTAGAGAGGAGTTTTCCAGTGGAGGTTCAAACTCTAAACAGGTCCTTGATCTCAAATAAATGGGTCCTTTTTTGCAAACTATCGCCTTAGCCATCGTACGCTCTGTTCCTGTACTGCTCCTGTCACCAATCCCCACCTGATGTAAAGCGTGTATAAAGCGTGTAGCTACAGTGTGTCATTAAAGGCAGGGGGAGTAGGCTACGTCTGAAGAGCAGCTCTGATTAACATCCTGGGTCTGCAGGGGACAGATAGAGATGATCTTCATGTTTTATATAGATGCCCCAGAAAGAACCAACTGAAACTTGAGGAGTTTAAATCTAAAGAGCAACTCCATGTGCATGTTTGACCTACCTACCAAAGGCTGGGTGTCATATTGAAAGGGGTTGTCAAACCTGGGACATTTACAGCACATTTAACATTTTACAGCCTTCTTCACGTACACTGGAAGCTTCATTTCTCTCAACAGATTTCTCCTGCAGAGGCCCTAAAGGCTTCCTCAGTATACCTGCACAGTGTTTTAGCAACCTGTTCTACAGTAACAGCATTTTGAGGCAGCTAATCTAACTGTGTGTATGTATAAAACCTTATCTACATATTGACTCGGTATTAAACCCACACCCTTGTCTGCCATAATAATTACATATCATGTAAAAGGAAGTGCTTCATTCTTCCTGCACCAGGGGCGGGAAGCTGTGGGAGTGCCCACCGGCGCCCGCCCTGCCGACTAACACCTCCAGCGTTGCCTGATATTCAAACACACCCAAAGCCATTGTGTTCCCAGTCAATGGTAGACTTCCTATTAAACTGCTACTGCACAGCATCCAAATCACCGTGAGCACAGCGCCATGCAATGTGCCTGGTTTACACCGTAGTAGAGTCCTCTGTCAGACAGCAGAGTGGATGTAATGTGCCTGGTTTACACCGTAGTAGTGTCCTCTGTCAGACAGCAGAGTGGATGTAATGTGCCTGGTTTACACCGTAGTAGTGTCCTCTGTCAGACAGCAGAGTGGATGTAATGTGCCTGGTTTACACCGTAGTAGAGTCCTCTGTCAGACAGCAGAGTGGATGTAATGTGCCTGGTTTACACCGTAGTAGTGTCCTCTGTCAGACAGCAGAGTGGATGTAATGTGCCTGGTTTACACCGTAGTAGAGTCCTCTGTCAGACAGCAGAGTGGATGTAATGTGCCTGGTTTACACCGTAGTAGTGTCCTCTGTCAGACAGCAGAGTGGATGTAATGTGCCTGGTTTACACCTTAGTAGTGTCCTCTGTCAGACAGCAGAGTGGATGTAATGTGCCTGGTTTACACCGTAGTAGTGTCCTCTGTCAGACAGCAGAGTGGATGCAATGTGCCTGGTTTACACCGTAGTAGTGTCTGTCCTCTGTCAGACAGCAGAGTGGATGTAATGTGCCTGGTTTACACCGTAGTAGTGTCCTCTGTCAGACAGCAGAGTGGATGCAATGTGCCTGGTTTACACCGTAGTAGTGTCTGTCCTCTGTCAGACAGCAGAGTGGATGTAATGTGCCTGGTTTACACCGTAGTAGTGTCCTCTGTCAGACAGCAGAGTGGATGCAATGTGCCTGGTTTACACCGTAGTAGTGTCCTCTGTCAGACAGCAGAGTGGATGTAATGTGCCTGGTTTACACCGTAGTAGTGTCCTCTATCAGACAGCAGAGTGGATGCAATGTGCCTGGTTTACACCGTAGTAGAGTCCTCTGTCAGACAGCAGAGTGGATGTAATGTGCCTGGTTTACACCGTAGTAGTGTCCTCTATCAGACAGCAGAGTGGATGCAATGTGCCTGGTTTACACCGTAGTAGAGTCCTCTGTCAGACAGCAGAGTGGATGTAATGTGCCTGGTTTACACCGTAGTAGTGTCCTCTGTCAGACAGCAGAGTGGATGTAATGTTCCTGGTTTACACCGTAGTAGAGTTCTCTGTCAGACAGCAGAGTGGATGTAATGTGCCTGGTTTACACCGTAGTAGTGTCTGTCCTCTGTCAGACAGCAGAGTGGATGTAATGTGCCTGGTTTACACCGTAGTAGTGTCCTCTGTCAGACAGCAGAGTGGATGCAATGTGCCTGGTTTACACCGTAGTAGTGTCCTCTGTCAGACAGCAGAGTGGATGTAATGTGCCTGGTTTACACCGTAGTAGTGTCCTCTATCAGACAGCAGAGTGGATGCAATGTGCCTGGTTTACACCGTAGTAGAGTCCTCTGTCAGACAGCAGAGTGGATGTAATGTGCCTGGTTTACACCGTAGTAGTGTCCTCTATCAGACAGCAGAGTGGATGCAATGTGCCTGGTTTACACCGTAGTAGAGTCCTCTGTCAGACAGCAGAGTGGATGTAATGTGCCTGGTTTACACCGTAGTAGTGTCCTCTGTCAGACAGCAGAGTGGATGTAATGTGCCTGGTTTACACCGTAGTAGTGTCCTCTGTCAGACAGCAGAGTGGATGTAATGGACAGGTAATAAAGCCAGCACACACACACACACACACACACTGCATACAGTAATCCAGTCTGACCCAGGAGGTATGTTTACTTCCCCTGGCTCCCTCTCCTTCATTGTGGGTTTATATAAACACTGACAAAGACTCACCAAGCCTTGCAGCAAGACCACATCTATCGCTCTCAACTGACATGTAATCAGCCACACTGACGCAATCTGGGCAGACCAAATCCGGTTCTTCACACTCACAACTCAAACTCCCAAAGTTCTATCAGTCGAGAGAGTGTTCATTAGTCCAACAAATACATAATTGATGCAATCTAAAAAATACATGTGATAATGAATCAAAATGGGAATGAGACACAAAAGCCACAGAGCGAAGTTCTCTCGGCGATGACAGTTCTTTGTTTCGTGTTTCATGTGAACAGTAAATTAACTCGTAAGAACTGGTCAGGAGAGCCTTGAGTTAGTTAGTTACATGTTGGCCAGCTGATCTCACTCCAACCATTTCCAACCACAACAAAGCTCTGTTGTCCCGTACTTCTCCTCAGAGAACAAAGACTTAACGCTCCCCCTGGCTTGTTAATGCTTCACTCACAAATAGGAGCAATCTGTCTGTTTATTTGAATTCTTTGGTCTCAGTTCTAGAACGGCAATTAGGCTATTCAACCAGATAAAAAAAGGCATCATCCAATAGAAATGTAGTTTTCAGTAACGTATGTGGTGGCCCTCTTAAGGAAGTGTGCTAAATTGATCCAACCCACCTGACTGACTATGAAAACCTTTGTAATGTAATATACTTGACGAATAACAACTTAACCTATGGGGTTCTACAACAAATTATTACCTTTGAGAAAAACAAACAATTGTCGAGCACCTCTCCAAAATCACAAGTCTTTTATTCTCCCTCTCTTTCTCTTCATTGAGAGGTAGATGATGATACCGTCTAGGGTGATGATGTCTGAATTCTGCTGAGATTATTTGTCAAAAACGCCTGAATTTCACAGTTAATTGGGCTTGTTAATTAGCACAGGATGTCTAATTCCCATTGCAGTCAGTGTGCTAAATGGTAGAGCTTTATCAAGCGGATGCCTTTCCTTAACACCCAAGATAAAGAAGACAGGCACTCAGACCCTGTACAACAAGCCTGGCTAGGCTATACTACACTGTACATTACAGCACCCAGGCCCTGTACAACAAGCCTGGCTAGGGTATACTACACTGTACATTACAGCACCCAGACACTGTACAACAAGCCTGGCTAGGCTATACTACACTGTACATTATGGCACCCAGGCCCTGTACAACAAGCCTGGCTAGGCTATACTACACTGTACATTACAGCACCCAGATCCTGTACAACAAGCCTGGCTAGGCTATACTACACTGTACATTACAGCACCCAGACCCTGTACAACAAGCCTGGCTAGGCTATACTACACTGTACATTACAGCACCCAGATCCTGTACAACAAGCCTGGCTAGGCTATACTACACTGTACATTACAGCACTCAGATCCTGTACAACAAGCCTGGCTAGGCTATACTACACTGTACATTACAGCACTCAATGATCAATTCTACATCTTAATTAGGCAAACGACAAACAAGTGCAGGGCTTAATGAACCGTGTACCTCATCAAACAGCTGGGTGAATATATTTATTGAGATCAATGTTACATTTAATGATTTGGGCAATTAACTGTGGACCCCTTCTCTAATCTCAGAGGACACTGAGGGGACGGGGAGGGAGGCACCGGGGCCACTGCCCTAAATGAAAAGCAGCTGACAAATAATTGTCGTCCCCAGAGTTCTGGAACATAAGAGACTGAACAGACTTTGTGTTTAGAAATAAATATATCATACACGCACGTCTCAATCCCCGGTGTGGTGAAATGAAAGTCATTTGCATGGCTTGATGGAACTGCAGGGGAATTCTAGTGTGAAGTCTTCAGTCTGTTGTTGCTGGAGATATCGCTTGTTTAATGTCCAGGAATATCTAGGAAAAAATACCCCAAAAAAGAAGGAAGAAACAACACTGGAACCTACCAAGGACCTCCAGTTCTGAGGTATTATTATTAGTGCCGTCTGTTTTATTACCATCCATTCCATTTAAATTGATCAAATGGGAGAGCGGTGGAAAAGCGCCAGAAAAAAAAATTAAGCTGGAGCCCAAAAGTGTGACTTGGATTTAATATTTTATAATTGCCAAGGGACATTCCAAGATCAATGAATTTTTTTTGCCCGGGACGCACATCAGAAAGAGATGTACTTCAGTATTTTTAGGGAACATTGGTCTATTTAATTCCAGTGTCTGATGCATGTGAAATATGCCTTTCATGGCCTCCTTCTGTTCCCCCAGGCGCTGCTGCGGGCAGACATTACCACTTTTAATGGGCCGCCATGAGAAGAAGCAAGTCAGCCAATAACCCATCCTCACTAACGGAGCCACTCGCTGCCTTGTTTATTCTCCTGCACCATTTTCTATTTTCTAGAGGGCTAATTTTAGCCACACTGTTTTTATCATAAAAAATAACATATGAGAGGAATAAATTGCATCACAACAAATGTATAGAAATGTACAAAACGTAAGCATTTAAAAGGTTCTTTATAGTCTGTTTGTTAAAGGGCATATCAGCCATGTGAATGAAGCACTGATTGATATGAGATAAAGGAATGGTGGCTGGCTCTATATTAGAGGGGTGATGCAGAGTAATTGCCAGAACAAGGCAAGTTCTCTCACAGTGGAAGGCTAGAGAGAGAAAGGGGGGTGGATGGGGTCTACTGCACACTAGGGTCTGTAGTACTGAGAAGGGGCTGAAAGGATTGTTTATGATTGAAGTATGTTTATGTTTGAGATGTGAAGCAAGGTATGGAAAAAATACACCCAAGTCTACTCCCACAACAAATTATTCCAATAGAGAGGGAATTATCTACATACAACACCAGCAACAATCTATTTACTCATTGGTTCTTCTCTGAGTTCTTCTGCATTGCAAACAGTAACATTTATCATGAATTTGATAGTGGAGAACCAGCTGACAGATTTTTCAGTAATACTTCCACATGCATGCTGTCCTACTATGTGCCAGACAGGTGCTTTGACTAGCCTGGCATCTCAATGCATAAATTCAATTAGAGTCTTCCTGAAGCACCTCAATCTGCAAACAATATGGTGCCCTTCTTTTTAATCAAACCTTCCCCGGCAAGCGACCAAAGGCCCTTCAAATTAAAAGTAATATCCAGGAATGCTTTTTCTAAGTCATGCTGCGGACACGAGGCACTGAGACCAACCAAAACGAAAGAAAAATTAAAAATCCTAATAAGCAAACTAAGCCTGTCTGAATGTGGAATGTTCATTCTGAAAAAAGCATCTACTTGTGTCTCTAGTCTGCTTAGAGAAAGAGCACATGTAAGTAATGCTGCACTTTAAGTACACGATATAACGATGGAACATTCATTATACAGTCTTATCTAGAAAGTTGAGGCCAGATGTGCTCTTTTTCTTCAGTTAGAACAGTATACATTAACCTCCACAAGGAAACATACTAAATCAGATCCTGATGTGGAAAACTTTGAATCTCTATGTTTATTTTGGCCATCCAGTTATTCTGCCTACTGCTACACATTTTAACAAAAAAAATTCTCTCTGCCCCATGCCAGCTTTTAATGAAAGATCATTTGCAGCATTTTCACTTGTTTCTTTCCCCAAGGCTCCAACCTTTAGAGCTGACAATGTAGCTGACAAAAGTAATCCAGTCAAAAGAAAAACAAACTTTAATAAATAGTAACAAGAAATCCAACCACTTTCCCGGTGATGTCACAATGCTACACTGCACAAACCAATCACGGCTAATTCTAACATCAGACAGAGAGAGAGAGAACACACTATAAATAACTCCACTAAGTGACACAAAGACACACAGGAGTTCCTGGAGCGAGTCAGAGCAGCGAGGAGGGGGCATACTCTCTGACTGATCTCTCAGGGGTCCTGCCACTGCAGTTACAAAGGCCACTTCATATCGACAACTTCATTAGCAGCCCTCCCAGACCCTCAATTCATACCACGCTATGTTATCACTGACTGAGACTGAGAGATGCAATTTAGACTGGAGACCCAGAGCTCTTAGCTCCTCCAGGACTGGGGAAAGAAACAGAGAGAGTGTGGTAGAAGACAGAAAATATAAAATGACGGCTAGTATAGAGGTATTCTATCTATTCTTTCTCTGTAAGTGGACTGGAGGCGTGGGATGGGATGGGGAGAGGGGGTTTGGAGGACGGCAGTGGGATGGGGAGAGGGGGTTTGGAGGACGGCAGTGGGATGGGGAGAGGGGGTTTGGAGGACGGCAGTGGGATGGGGAGAGGGGGTTTGGAGGACGGCAGTGGGATGGGGAGAGGGGGTTTGGAGGACGGCAGTGGGATGGGGAGAGGGGGTTTGGAGGACGGCAGTGGGATGGGGAGAGGGGGTTTGGAGGACGGCAGTGGGATGGGGAGAGGGGGTTTGGAGGACGGCAGTGGGATGGGGAGAGGGGATTTGGAGGATGGCAGTGGGATGGGGAGAGGGGGTTTGGAGGACGGCAGTGGGATGGGGAGAGGGGGTTTGGAGGACGGCAGTGGGATGGGGAGAGGGGGTTTGGAGGGGGCCCTGGATGTTGGGATGTCCCCATGTCCCTGGCCAGCAGGCAGCGTCTGTGGGCTGAAGAACCAGGCTTTATCGGCCCTGTCTCCATGGCACCAGTAGCACAAGAAAAACTGCAGCAAATTTCATTCTCAGAAATTTAATTATATCAAGATTAACAAGGGAGGTAATTAATTTCTTTAAGATGGGTATCTTTTAATTGCCTGGGGCTCAACTTTGTTGTCAAAACTGTATATTTAACCATTATTTCAGGGCAAAGTTTTAAAGGCAGAGAAAAGCGGAGGATCACTGCTTTCACCATGAATATGGAAATATAGGAGTTTCTTATCTAAACGATTATTTTACAGTATTAGCACAAATACACGCATTTATGTACATATATATATATATATATATATATATATATACATACATGTAAAAATGTATTTATTAATGCCACAAAGAAGTTGACTAAGAATATTGTGAATTCCATAAAAATCTGTTGGAGTTCCACTCTAATTAAAATAATGAGGCATGTTAAGTTTGTATATTTTTACAGCTTGGACAGACTGCTCCATTCCACTGGCTTGTTACAGGCATGGCCATCTAGTGTACTAAACTAATGGGCTGTGTAGAATGGACAGAACAGCTGGTCTGTGTCTGAAAATGGCACCTTATTCCCAGGATCTGAATAGGGCTCTGGTCAAAAGTAGTGCACTATATGGGGAATATGTTGCCATTTAGGACACACACCTGGTCTCCATGTCACAGATCCAACACAGCAATGTCTATGATAGGGCCATTAGAGAATCCAGCTATAAAGGTAGGAATCTGGTCCAACTGTCCATTTCATTTGACAGTGCTTCTTTAACCCTTTAGGCAAAATCTTCACCGGCATTCCTCTCACCTCACAAACCACTATCACATCCTCTGAGCTTGAAGGCATAAGGCAGTAGCCTCTCATGACTACATGGTAACTGTGGTCTAATTTCTTGGAAACCTGTAGCCTCTATTACTCAGTGATTATGAGGTGGTTAGTTGTGGAGTGTGCTTTTTGAAGCCGGTGGGCAGCCAGCGTGTGGACTGGAGGGGTCAGGGCTTTCAGGGCTGAGTGTGGACTGGAGGGGTCAGGGCTTTCAGGGCTGAGTGTGGACTGGAGGGGGTCAGGGCTTTCAGGGCTGAGTGTGGACTGGAGGGGTCAGGGCTTTCAGGGCTGAGTGTGGACTGGAGGGGGTCAGGGCTTTCAGGGCTGAGTGTGGACTGGATGGGGTCAGGGCTTTCAGGGCTGAGTGTGGACTGGAGGGGGTCAGGGCTTTCAGGGCTGAGTGTAGACTGGATGGGGTCAGGGCTTTCAGGGCTGAGTGTGGACTGGAGGGGGTCAGGGCTTTCAGGGCTGAGTGTGGACTGGAGGGGGTCAGGGCTTTCAGGGCTGAGTGTGGACTGGATGGGGTCAGGGCTTTCAGGGCTGAGTGTGGACTGGAGGGGGTCAGGGCTTTCAGGGCTGAGTGTGGACTGGATGGGGTCAGGGCTTTCAGGGCTGAGTGTGGACTGGAGGGGGTCAGGGCTTTCAGGGCTGAGTGTGGACTGGAGGGGGTCAGGGCTTTCAGGGCCGAGTGTGGACTGGAGGGGGTCAGGGCTTTCAGGGCCGAGTGTGGACTGGAGGGGGTCAGGGATTTCAGGGCTGAGTGTGGACTGGAGGGGGTCAGGGCTTTCAGGGCTGAGTGTGGACTGGAGGGGGTCAGGGCTTTCAGGGCTGAGTGTGGACTGGAGGGGGTCAGGGTATTCTGGCCTGTGTGTGGACTGCAGGGGTCAGGGAATTCTGGGCTGTGTGTGGACTGGAGGGGGTCAGGGAATTCTGGGCTGTGTGTGGACTGGAGGGGTTCAGGGCATTCAGGAGCTGCAGGAGGACAGGAGCCCCCAGCCACACACTGTCACCTACTACAACAACCACCTGGCCTCCAGACTGGCACTGAAGGGCATAATTACTGTACTGCTACCAGGGTTAGCCAGGACTAAACTACCAAGACGACCTTGGAGTTTCACAGTCAAAGAGGCTACCAAGTCTGTACATGTGTAAGCGGTTGAGTAATCAATATGGAGTGTTTGTTTCATCCTGTAAACATTGTTTTGCGCATTAATAAGCGCAATAGGAATGTTGTTTTTATCATGGAAAACCTGATTGAATATGATCAAAGGTTGATAATATTCAATGACCCATAGTGTAATTAATCACACTTAATGTCATGTCTACAGTACACGTGTCTACAATATGCTCGCCGCACACAAACACACACACACGCACACAGCGTCATATCTTTAATACCATGATTAATCACTATTTAACTCTTTCTGATCTTGGAATCTGTTAGTTCTATTTCCATTCATGTGGGAATTAAAAACATTGATTTTAAACCGTGTTGACAGTTTTATAAAGAACCTAACCAGCCATGCATGATGATGGCCATCTCATCAATTCATATGTTCTGCTTTACATACATATTCAAAGAGCATGACACAAATACATTGGAGAAAATTTAAACATTTAAATATGAAAGGTAATATAATCTGGTATTCAATTTGCGAATTGTATTCACACTTCAGTTGCCTGACGTTTGTCTCACAATAACAGAGTTCATTTTATTAAGAGGACAAAAGTATAAAACAAATATTTTCCAAGTGACAAAGATCACAAACAGATTTCTATTCAAGGACTTTAACCAGCAGTCAGCCTAGTAGTCTATAGTCTATAGCATTGCACTGTGATGCCAGGGATGCTGGCTGGCAAAGTGCAGTATGGTACAGCTCTAAGAATATGGCATCTGGCCAAGTACAGCAGCTCCTGTAACCCTTCTTAAAGACTCAACTTCATCTCCTCTCTTTGTCCCCCTCTGGAAAAAGAAATAGAACTGCCTAAAGACAAAAAGTAAAACGAGCATTACGATCTTACTGACATTACGCAACCGATAACAGCCTCTTGGTGCCCCCTCTAATCAGGACTATGTATGTACCATGTTAAAGCTGTAGAGATAACCCACAGGAGTCCTCCTGCGTGGCTCATTATATCATCACACTACATACGTAAATGTGGGCTCCATTCCAGAACCTCTTCAAAATTCCATATGTTACTCATGCTGCATTCCTTTCTGTTGAGGGATTCAAATGACAGCCAATTGGAGGTCAAGGCCAATGAATACATTGACTGCACCAATCAAATATCATTCAAATTAGGAAGGCCACCAAAAATTCTGAGATTTCCATACACATCTATAACATTTTCCATCAAGATAGAACTGCCAAAGGGGGAGGAGTTGCAGTCTACTGCAGAGATAGCCTGCTAAGTAATGTCATACTTTCCAGGTCCATACCCAAACAGTTCGAACTACTAATTAAAAAAATGACTCTCTCCAGAAATAAGTCTCTCACTGATGCCGACTGCTACTGACCCCCCTCAGCTCCCAGCTGTGCCCTGGACACCATTTGTGAATTGATCGCCCCCCATCTAGCTTCAGAGTTTGTTCTCTTATGTGACCTAAACGGGGATATGCTTAACACCACGGCAGTCCTACAATCTAAGCTAGATGCCCTCAATCTCAGTTTATCACAGTGCCATCCGTTTTGTTACACCTTATACCACCCACCACTGCGACCTGTATGCTCTAGTTGGCTGGCCCTCGCTACATATTCGTCGCCAGACCCACTGGCTCCAGGTCATCTACAAGTCTATGCTAGGTAAAGCTCTGCCTTATCTCAGTTCACTGGTCACGATGGCAACACCCACCCGTAGCACGCGCTCCAGCAGGTGTATCTCACTGATCATCCCTAAAGCCAACACCTCATTTGGCCGTTTTTCCAGTTCTCTGCTGCCTGTGACTGGACAGAATTGCAAAAATCGCTGAAGTTGGAGACTTTTATCTCCCTCACCAACTTTAAACATCTGCTATCTAAGCAGCTAACCGATCGCTGCAGCTGTACATAGTCCATCGGTAAATAGCCCACCCAATTTACCTACCTCATCCCCATACTGTTTTATTGATTTACTTTTCTGCTCCAGTATCTCTACCTGCACATGACCATCTGATCATTTATCACTCCAGTGTTAATCTGCAAAATTGTAATTATTCGCCTACCTCCTCATGCCTTTTGCACACAATGTATATAGACAATTTTTTTCTACTGTGTTATTGACTTGTTAATTGTTTACTCCATGTGTAACTCTTTGTTGTCTGTTCACACTGCTATGCTTTATCTTGGCCAGGTCGCAGTTGTAAATGAGAACTTGTTCTCAACTAGCCTACCTGGTTAAATGAAGGTGAATTAAAAAATAAAATTAAAAAATGATACATATGGTAACAGCAAAGGGAAAAACACTCCGATGCAATACAGTAGTTACTCCCCTGAGCAACATGTTAAGGACGGTTAATAGCGGAGCACGCCTTTAGCCTCTTCCACTGTGCTCTCAGTGAAATCCCACTGGACGGATGGAATGGGCAGGGGAAAGGAGAGGAGGAGGAGGGGAGGAGGGAGGGAGTGTTGGATGAGGTGGATGTCCCCTCTCCCTAACCAAGAAGCTGGCCTGCATGCCTTAACCAAACAGCCAGCCTGCCTGCCCAGTCCCAGTCCCCTCCTCCTCCCCCAGAACGATGTTCTCCTCTCTGCCTCTCTTTCCTGTTTGTCTGGCTGAAGACCTGACCGTTTACTCCCAGGCAGTGCGTTGGGAGGGAAGGAGAAGCAAGAGGAGGAGAAGAAGGGAAGAGAGTAAGGGGGGAGTAAGGGGGAGGGTAGAAGGAAGGGGGGAGGATGGAGAGGAGAAACTGCACACTCCAAGTTGGGATTGATTTACTTCATTAACCAGAGATTACAAGTTTAACTTACAAACCAGAGGTCAAAATTTCTCATTAACAAGGGGACCGTGGAGAACCCAAGGGCTTGGAGACCAGTCTTATTACTGACTACACATTTCAATCTGTCTTTGATGTTCCATGTCTGCCTTTCTCCCCCTCTTCTCCTCTCCTATTTTTTGGCAGAGAGGTTGATTTTAATTGTAGCTATAGAACAGAGCATAGTTTGCCTGTAAGCCAGCCTCCACATCTGTAGTGAGTGCAGCTTTAGTGATATTGGGTGCAGTCCATAGCTCGGGGCTAATTTTAATGGTTCCCCCTTTCATTGGAGGCTCAGATTGTTTTCCACGTGATTCCTGTTAATTTAGCTGTAGGAAAGGGCATCAGTTTTCCTTCTGCTTTTCCCCTCTCTCTCTCTTTGCCTCTTGCTCTATTGCCTCACTCCATTTTTCTGATCTACACCGTCAAAGTAAGAAGGTGAAATGAATTCAAATGGAAAAATAGTCTGCTTGCTATTAAATCTCTTCTTGCCGTACCTTTTCCACCCAGCACTGCCTGGGAGAGACAGATAGGAGTCTGACAGTGTGGTTATACAGTACTGTACAAGTCCGGGCAATTTAGCTGCCATTGTTGTTGTACGTCAACAAACAAGGCTGTTCCTTTGATGTGATAAATGGCCCAACTGTCTAGATGATGATAACTGTGTGCTCGTAAACGTGTCAAGGATGTTTCAGAGCTCAGAGCACGTTTTACACTACAATATGTTCCATCATAGTAGAGGCAATGGGATCTTTACATTTAAAAGCTAAAGTGTGTCCTGATATTGGCCAATATTACAGTTCTGAAATTTCACCCTACATTGACACTCTCCCCAACAATACTAAACCTTCTATTCTTCTTTTAAAAGGGATAAAACCACAACATGGGCAGCTCATGCACAGAAAACAAACAATGAATTACTACTGCTCTGAAACTATTCCGTTAGTGAAAGGAAGGAGACTCCATAACATAGTGATGGTGACAGTGGAGTAATCTAATGAAAATGGAATAATCCAGTGTTTGTCTGGGTGACTGGACAGTGACCCTGCTCAGTCTGCCAGGCTGGGATGCATGGCTAACCCATTAGCTGTAAATGTCCCATAGTTACTGGAGGCTAGTCATGTCAGGGCTGATACTGTTGGCTGATGTTTGAGAAGGTGTAAAGGTAAAGAGTCTCTATTCACCCGTCCTTCTCCTTCTTCATTCCACATCCTCCTTCCTCTAGTCCTCCTTCATCCTTCTCTAGCCCTCGAATTGGCTTAGTAGAGCACTTCAAAAGGCCATCCTTCTCAGCCAGGGGTTGTTGGGGGGTAGTAGGGGGGTCAGTGCTACCGGTGTCTGTGCTGTGACCCACAGTCAGGGCCACAGCCGGCCCTCGTCTCTCTGCCCCTGTGAACAGGCCCTGCCATTGGCTCCCTGTAACTAATCCGTCCTCCGGAGCCCTGTAAGCCCCCCTTTGTTCCCTCCTGCAGACCAGATCAGGCTGAAGACAGACACTCCAGTCTTGACTGGCTATCAGTTTCAGACCTTTTGGCAGTCTAGTCGAGGCAACCAGGCTCCAGCACAGCAGAGCTCTGGCCAAGCCACCATCAAATGGAGGTAGAAAAAAAAACATGTACCGAAATTGTGTCACCTGAATTCTGTCACGGTTGGAACACGGCGGAAGGGTGGTCGGAAGGGGTAGAGATGGGGGGATTGTTAGTTTCAACAGGAGTTCTCTCTACTATAACAGAACGGAGTAACAGAGAACAGGATCTCAAGAAGGTCATTATCCTCCCTCTCCTAATTTGAGCTCTGGCGCAGCAATGAAGGACTGCCTTTGTCTGTCTGGGATTAATGCGGAAAGCTCAGGATGCGATGTCAGAGGGAAGTAATCAGCCAGCCAGGCAGCGTGGGCCCTACTCCTTCACAATGCTGCCTGCCTCTGCTGCCTGCTCCTGGCCAGGGCCCCCGGCTCATTTCTGTGGAGATGAAATCTATGACAAGCCCCTCAGTGAAGCTGAGAGCAGGCAACAGTCCAGTAACACCCACAGGGCCTGCAGGCATCCTGTGACCCCCTTAGAAAAGTCACATTCACTTTGCTCTGGAGAAAGGAAAGAGAACGCCGCTGGCGCTTCCAGCCCATGTGAAATGAAGAAATGTGAGGAGGTGAAAATGAAGTGAAAATAAGTTAAGATTTCTCCCTCTTTCTCCTCCCCCTCTCACAATCGCTCAGAAGAGGGGTAGAGGGGGGTGAGGGGGGGAATGACTTCACTTAATTATAGCCCACTAATTAAATGGGGACAGGACATTAGAAACAGCTCTGGATATTCATGTTTATATTGTGTGACTGTTTATGTTAGATACTGTATGTAAACCGGATTGTTGTAGTTTGTTTCTTTTCCGCAGAAAGCAGAGGGTCGAGGGCTCGCTAACCAATCAGGGTAAAACATAGTGAAAGAGGTTGGCACTGCACTCAAGGACCAGAAGTAATGCTTTTATTGAGTTATTTCTGCCTTCTTATACTGGGTGCATTAATGTGCTCTTTCTGCAGCAGATTGCAACTAAGCGAATGATGTGAAGATACAACCCAACAAGCAGGTTATTAAAATGACCAATTGACATTCAGAAATTCAGAAGATTTTTTAAATGTTTTATTCATCATATTCACAGAATCACAGCAGTAATCAGGGAATATCGAGGGGAGTTTGAATAGGTCATCATTTCTTTCTCTGAGAATGTAAAATATTTTTGGTTACAGAATAACTGTGTTTATGACAATGTGTAACCTCGTATTAGAGAAATGTGATAATCGGGCTATTCTTTAACCATTTTCAACAGGAGACTATTATTTTATAAAAACATAATTAACAACAGACAGTTAATCAGAAGGGAGTAAGTCAACATGCCCTGGTCCTGTCGATGTGGATGTTGGTTCATGTATCAGAGATATATTCCCATCATCTTCCCTGTATTAGCTTACTGAGGTCTCCAATGTGGTGCATTAGATACATGCCCCAAACCGGGATAATGTATAACACATTATTTCTGTTCAGGAGGTCTGGTATTAAGAATACAACAATAATACCCCCAAAACAACAACTCCAATCCTTGGATAATTGATAAACAAACTAACAAACCACCATAACTGCTCCCAATCCCCTCTCTTCATAGAAATAGAATCCATAGAACATTGACTTGAATGGGGATCCCATTCTAGGGATTGTATTTCTCTGCCTCGCACCTTGGTATTGGCTCATGTCTCTAATCTAAAGGGAGACTTCAGAAGGACTCATCTTCATCCACTTTATAGAAGAATAAGCATGAGGACAACGTAATGGTTGAGAGGACGGCCTGCACACTGTGTACCAGGCCCACCATAGAACTCTTCCTAAATAATATGAGGACAACAACACAGAGCCAATCAGAGTACAGAGCCAATCCAACATCTGGTTCTTCACTAATGAATACAAATACTGCAGAGCATGTGACCATGCAATTCATCAATGTTCAGTAGAAACAGAAGAGAAACAGAACATCCCATTCTGGGCATCTAATATGTACACCTTAGTACTCCTACTGGGGTTGGTGAGTAATTACAATTGACAAGCATCTCAACAGTGTGGTCCTAAAACTTGTTTTAGAAAATCGAACAATGTTTGTTTTATTTGTTAGTTTTGTTTCAGAAGTGATTGTGTAGGTATATATTTCGTCCTCCTACAGCAGGTTAAAGAAAACGACAGAAGCTAACTAGCAGTTGGTGACTTTATAGGGGGGCTCTGGTCTTACCTCGGTCCCTGACGGCGTGGCCCCTGGCGAGTCCATCTTGCGTTTCTTCCGAGGTCCGATGGCAGCTAGCGCGGTCAGGTTCGCGTCTCGTTGCCTCACCAGGGCCATTTCCTGTTGCTGCATCTGAGGGAGACAAAGCAACAGGCACACGTTAGCTTAGCATTACTAGCTCAGCATGACCTTCAGTTACATGGGTCAACAGATTACATGGGGGTAACGATTCAGAGACATTGGTGAGGTGTGGGAATGTGCGAAGAAAACCTATTTAGTAGTTATCTTACTGTACTTGTTGTTTAGATCTAATGGTCTATTGTACATCTACCCTCTATCATAACCAACTGTAACTATTTGACCAACTCTCAGCTGGTAGTAAAGGCATGATCAAAATAATTTGTCAGGGAAAATTGATTTCTCTCCCATCTGCCAAAGCAGACTAAGGTGTTACATATCATAAATGGATGAACACAATGGACATCATCAGTAGCAGAGTCATGTCTGTGCGCACAGAACAGGTCTATTGCTGAGAAATTACATTTTAATGTCCATCCCTCCAATAAATTACCCATCTCTCTCCCTCCCTCGCCAAACTCAGAGAGAGACAAAATGGCAGCATGTTGTCAGGGATTAGCAGCATTCATGTCTGTGAGTCTGAGTGGTGAGTGGTGCTGCATGGTCACATGCCTCATTGTGATTTTTCAGTATGTGATGTGTAAAGGGGAAACAGTGGTGAGGCGCTGCCTGAGGTAATGTCATGTCTGACCTGGGGGAGGGAGAGGGGCTGAGGGGAGGGAGGGGAGCATTGTCTGACCTGGGGGCTGAGAGGGAGAAGGGCTGAGGGGAGGGATGGGAGCGTTGTCTGACCTGGGGCTGAGAGGGAGAAGGGCTGAGGGGAGGGAGGGGAGCATTGTCTGACCTGGGGCTGAGAGGGAGAGGGGCTGAGGGGAGCATTGTCTGACCTGGGGGCTGAGAGGGAGAAGGGCTGAGGGGAGGGAGGGGAGCATTGTCTGACCTTGGGGCTGAGAGGGAGAAGGGCTGAGGGGAGGGATGGGAGCGTTGTCTGACCTGGGGCTGAGAGGGAGAAGGGCTGAGGGGAGGGAGGGGAGCGTTGTCTGACCTGGGGGCTGAGAGGGAGAAGGGCTGAGGGGAGGGAGGGGAGCGTTGTCTGACCTGGGGCTGAGAGGGAGAAGGGCTGAGGGGAGGGAGGGGAGCGTTGTCTGACCTGGGGGTTGAGAGGGAGAAGGGCTGAGGGGAGGGAGGGGAGCGTTGTCTGACCTGGGGCTGAGAGGGAGAAGGGCTGAGGGGAGGGAGGGGAGCGTTGTCTGACCTGGGGGCTGAGAGGGAGAAGGGCTGAGGGGAGGGAGGGGAGCGTTGTCTGACCTGGGGCTGAGAGGGAGAAGGGCTGAGGGGAGGGAGGGGAGCGTTGTCTGACCTGGGGCTGAGAGGGAGAAGGGCTGAGGGGAGGGAGGGGAGCGTTGTCTGACCTGGGGCTGAGAGGGAGAAGGGCTGAGGGGAGGGAGGGGAGCGTTGTCTGACCTGGGGGCTGAGAGGGAGAAGGGCTGAGGGGAGGGAGGGGAGCGTTGCTGGGAGCTGGCGTTTCTGCTGCATGGGGCTGGGGCAGGGCGGACGTGTAAGAGCCTGGGGTCATGGTAGCACAGAGGGCGTCAGCTCCTCTCCCCCACACCCACGTGCCTATCCTATCAACTCCAGTCACAGCTACAGCACGGAGGGGAGAAATGCCTGCCTGACCAGTGGGGGAGAGGCCTGGGTCGAAGTGAACAGAGACAATCTATGTGTTCTTTCATGTCTTTCATGTTCTTTTATGTTATCTAAGATCGTGTGTGTGTATGTGTGTGTGTGAGAGTGTGTGTGTGAGAGTGTGTGTGTGTGAGAGTGTGTGTATGTGTATGTGTGAGAGTGTGTGTATGTGTGTGTGTGAGAGTGTGTGTATGTGTATGTGTGTGTGTGAGAGTGTGTACATGCAGGCGTGTTGTCTGATAAGGGGAAATGTCATGTTGCTTTCAGATGGTGCTCTGTTTCAGCTGTTATGAGCAGCCAAGCTATATGGAGAAGGTGCTTTTTGTATCCTTATATGCAATACCTTTGAAATGTTTGAATCCTTCTTGATGTAATGTGATTTGCTGATTCAATTTAAGTATTTAAACTGTGCGTGTGCACGTGTGCATGTGAATGTTGTCTGATCAGAGGAAATGTTGCTTTCAGATGGTGCTCTATAAAAGGTTGCATTGGTTTACAAAAACCTGATCCAAAATGCGCATGCAGTTGTCTCTGAATCTTAAAAAGCCCCAGGCAAAGCATGCCCTTTAGGGTGTTGCCACTTCACATTTATCAAGGCAAAACCGTTGAAAAATTCAAAGCACACATAACCAGACAGAAATCCACCCAAACTTTACTGCTGCTATGTGATTTTCCATCACATAGCAGCCGTTTTACTGGGCTGTGTGCTGTAAGCAACACGGGGTCCTGAGGAGAGGAGCAGTTCCACCACGGCCCCCAAACACCCATAAAGACGTAACCAGATGACAGGTTCAGGAAGTGATTCCAGGGAGTGTTTGGGTGTGAATTAAGGCAGAACTATACAAATGAGGAAATCCAGTGGAAAGGAAGGAGACAGCTGGATAAACTAGCTAGCTATTATGGCTAGAGATTTCCATTACACAGTTTGGGTACAGATATCAGATGGAACTCTGCAATCAATGTTAACCCTGTTAAGCTTGGTCACACACAGAAAGCTCTGAAGGCTTGACCTCAAAGGATTCTGCTGCCTCCATGGAGAGAGGGACTGGGTCTGCTGGGGTCTGTGTGTCTATGTGTGTGTCTGTGTGTGTGTGTGTGTGTGTGTGTGTGTGTGTGTGTGTGTGTGTGTGTGTGTGTGTGTGTGTGTGTGTGTGTGTGTGTGTGTGTGTGTGTGTGTGTGTGTGTGTGTGTGTGTGTGTGTGTGTGTGTGTGTGTGCGTGCGTGCGTGCGTGCGTGCGTGTGTGTGTGTGCGTGCGTGCGTGCGTGCGTGCGTGTGTTAGGGGTCTGGGTCCTGCTATCTCTCTGATGGCACCATGATGCTGGGATGCATCTCTACCCTGCCTGGCAGTTGGCACCAGGCGTGGGCTCACACAGCCTGCAGCGTTCTACCCTGCCTGTTCTGCCATTCAGATTTATGACTGTATGATAAATGCAGACCTCATTTCACCATCTGTAACCCTCCCTCAACCCCAACCCTCCCTCCTCCAGTCTGCATTTCCCCTCACTGGAGACTGAGGCCATAATGATGCTGGGAGAAGAGACTGATTCCAATCTGATCTGAGGCCTGCTGCCATAGTGCTTCTATAACTCTACATAAGATGACTGCAAACCTGGGCTGCATCTGAAATGACAAACTATTTCCTATACAGCGCAGTGCACTACTTTTGATCAGAGCACTATGAGTCCAGGTCAAAACTAAAGTATGGATGGATTTCACCTTACTGGCACCATATTCCCTATATAGTACACTACGTTTTCCCTGTATAATGCCCTCCATTTAACCAGGTCAAACGTAGTGCCGTTTATAGGCCTAGGTTGCCCTTTTGGACACACCCCTGGGCGGGGCCTGTGTACTGTGTATTATTGACTCGTCTAACCTATGGATGAGAAGCCTCAACTAGACTACCACCAAGGTCACTGAAATACTGGAGTCTGCAGTTCAAAACAATAGAATAAAGTAACCAATAACCAACAAACATATATTTGCCAGGTTCGATCAATGTCTGCGTTTAAGTATTTGGTTCTCCCTAAGTCTCTTAAAAACCAGTTCCTGCAGTCTGCCCGCATGCCCTTTGGAAACAGGGAAGGAGTCTTGTAAACTCAAATGATTTACAAAGGTCAGGAGAAGTAGAACATTGCTTAGATGTGATGCAAAAATCCCCCGATAGAATCTCCAATCAATGTGTTTGCCCAATAATCAGGCTACACTTCCTATAGCTAGAGGTCTGGTTTCAATGCACAAACAGCAATGTTAACACCTTTGACATCATAACTGGAAAAGTATTCAGTAAATGGATTGAGTGAAGTGAAGAAACAGTCAATATCAGAAGAGTGGATTTGTTTGTCTTTTATAGGCCAATTCTGTCCCATTTGTTGGCTGAGGTTTTCCCATGCTTATTTACTTGGTTGTTCCTTTTTCTGAATTATTTACAGCAGTAAAAAACTCAGTCAGGGCTATGCCCTAAATGCTTCACAAAAAATTCAGCCCTTCAAGTGTCAAACCCACATAAAAACCTTTGCACAGTTCTGTCTCCTCACAAGGAAAGAACACGATGTCCATGTTCTCTACACAATGCAAAAATGTCTGAAACAGGGAAAGGCGGAGAGCTAGAGAGAGATCGTTCTTCAGACAGACAGCAATCAGATAAACCCCACATACACAGAGGAGTCAGTTCCATAAGCCACGATGTCCAACCTGACGTTTTCTATCTGTGCAGTTCGCTTGGTAACAAAGGCTTCTGCCCCCTGGCCTGGGGGACTAGCTGCTCGCCTCGCAGCCCCCCAGACGCTTACAGACAGATGTCCTTGGTGGAGCAGAACGCAGAGCAGAGCAGGCAGGGCAGGCAGGGCTGACGTCACAGATGGCTGTGGGGCTGTGGAGGAGAGGAGAAGGGGGCTCTCTGCCCTCTAAAAGGGCCCAGGATAAAGGCAGGGCAGGGGGCCTCTGCTGATCTATACCCCCAGCCCAGACCTGGTCTGAGGGCCGAGGGGGCACAGCAGGGGAACTCTAAGGGCCACAACAACCCATATAATAACCTATATACTGTATACTGAGGGTGTGTGTGCGTGCCTGGGTACGTGCATTAACTTCCTACTTATGCAGCTACCTAAATCCATGCATTTGATTTCATTACTTGACACCCGCACAGCAGACTTTTTTTTTTTGTAACTATATGAGGCAGTCTGTCTCTCCGTTCTATGAACATCTGTGAGCTGTAAGGCCTTTTCTCATTTAAAATGCCTGGTAGTTAAGCAAGGGGAGTCTAAGCTAAATCACCGATCAGATCTCCAACCTCATCTCAACTCAGTAGACATCCAATATGACTGGGCCAATCTGCTATGTCTCCCCATGTTTCAGCCCTGACCTACTGATGTGGGGGCTGTGTTTGGTAGAGCTAAAGTACAGCTGTGGTATACAGGTTGATTTAAAGGGGCAATCTGCGGTTCAAACAATAACAAAACAGGCACCCAACCACTAGCCCTATTTGGTAAAAGACCAAGTCTATATTATGGCAAGAACAGCTCAAAAAAGCAAAGCGAAATGACAGTCCATCATTACTTTAAGACATGAAGGTCAGTGCAGAGGATAAGTTCATCAGAGATTATCAGCGTCAGAAATTGAAGCCCAAATAAATGCTTCACATAGTTCAAGTAACAGACACATCTCAACATCAACTGTTTAGAGGAGACTGCGTGAATCAGGCCTTCATGGTCAATTTTCTGTAAAGAAAACACTACTAAAGTACACCAAGAAACACGAGCATTTGACTTCAGACTGGTGAAAATCTGTCTTTTGGACTGAAGAATAAAAATGTGAGATTTTTGGTTCTAACCGGCGTGTCTTTGTGAGACGCAGAGTAGGTGAACGGATGATCAACGGATGATCAACAAATGTGTGGTTGCCACCGTGAAGTATGGAGGAGGAGGTGTGATGGCGTCGGGGTGCTTTGCTGGTGACACTGTCTGTGATTTATTTAGAATATGAATACTTTCTGAAGGCACTGTATATAATCTATTTAAAAGTCAAAAATGGATGTAGCAATCTCAGATCGCCCCTTTAACTGAACTGGATTTGGATACAAATGATCCCAAATAGATACAGGAAAGAAAATTAATAATAACGTCTTTCAATTTTTGTTTCTACAAATGTTTTATGCACCACAATATGTATTTATTCTGAGTAAACACGCATACTGTAGGTAGGTATGAGTCACTGCATTAACCAAGGATTATACATAGACATGCTTATCTGGATGAATACATTCATGGACAGTGATTAATACCACATTGAGGAATTTCAGTCAAGTGTTTTTCTTCACCATAAAATCGAGAGATGAAGAAAGCATCTGTTTGCTGCCATACTTATTATACATATACGTCACCTATGGAAATGAACCCTAGTTATAGTCTCAGCATGTTCTATTTTCTCCTGAGCTGGATGGATACGTCAGAACTATTTCCAGAGCCAACAACCAATTATTCAGCGCCATGAGCCCTCCCCGGAGCTAAGGTCATTATGTGAGGGCCACTATCATGACCCTACGGTTCGTATTTATATGCAACTTATTTGCATATAAAGACTGTATATATACAATTGGTTGTGTATAAAACACACTCCAAAACCCATCCACAGAGATAGTATTTTAATTCCTTAGAATAACATTTGTAGAATATTTTTTAAAGAATAGGAGTTTTTAAACAGAGGAACCCAGAAATCACCGATAAGCATATTCAAGCAGCAGCATTATAAGGAAGCGCCAGGAAAGCGGTGATCATTAAAAATAATGCTTATCTAAGGGAAAATGTCCAACTTGAAATGTTCTTCTTTCACATTGTCTCCCTTTACATGCGACCGTGCTTGGGCTAGCAGTCTTCTCTCTCCCTCTCTCTCCCTCTCTTTCTTTCCCCTCTCTTTTTAAAGAGTTAGATTCAGTGCTCATCACCTTTCTATTGATCACGTATCATTTGCATCTAGGAAAAGATGTGAACTCAGATATTCAAGAGGACGAGGACGACCGCAATGATTTATTCATTTCTAAATCAAAAAAGTGGAAGGTAGATGAGAAGAGAGAGAATCTTCACAGGGAAGCAGAGAGAGAGAGAGAGAGAGAATCTTCACAGGGAAGCAGAGAGAGAGAGAGAGAATCTTCACAGGGAAGCAGAGAGAGAGAGAGAGAATCTTCACAGGGAAGCAGAGAGAGAGAGAGATAATCTTCACAGGGAAGCAGAGAGAGAGAGAGAGAGAATCTTCACGGGGAAGCAGAGAGAGAGAGAGAGAGAATCTTCACAGGGAAGGAGAAAGAGAGAGAGAGAATCTTCACAGGGAAGCAGAGAGAGAGAGAGAGAATCTTCACAGGGAAGCAGAGAGAGAGAAGGCAGGCATGCAGCGGAGGGGAGAGGAGACTGCAGGGCTCTGAGGCTGGGCTCTTCTTTCACACTAGCCTCCAGGCACGTGGTGTGCAAGTCCTGCTAATTACCAAGGTGAATCATGCTGCCGCTCTCTAATTAGCCAACATGACAATCTAATGGAAACATGCATCCAGATCTGGCACACTTAGGGAATCAACTCACAAAGAAAGACCCCTCTCTTTTACACTACCCTCCTCTTCCTTCCCCTGTGAAGTTCTATACAAATTACATTTCTCAAATAAAAAGGGGGCAGGCTGGTTGAGCTATTGTTCTCCAGTGCAGGTACAGTTTAGAAAGGAAAGAGGTTAAGAGAATATGAGGTAGTCTGGCTGGTCAGGATTTAGCTCTTCTTCTCTTCTCTGTGTGTGTAGTGTTTGTTCCCTAATTGAAACGTGTCCTCAATCCTGCCTCCTCTCCTCTCCCTGTTATCCCGGGAACGGAGGGAGGCTGGCTGGCACCCCGCCACGAGCGTAGCTCAGCGTACCCAATTCCCCTGTCGCTGGAGTCCCAAGGAGTGCTACAGCGCACAAAGAAAAAGTGCTCCTACAGGCTTCTTTTGCAAGAGAAGACGAGCCGCAATCTCCCTCTGAGGCAAATCTCCTTTTTTTGTTGTTTTCCTTCTCATTACAGGACTTTGTAATATTCCAAAACACACAGGAACACCAAAGGTATTTTTAAAAGCCTGGTGATTTTTTTTCTTTATAATATGTCTTGAGGAAAAAAAGAAAGGGAGAGAAGTTGAAACTCCAGACAACAAAGCAACAAATAAAACAAAAATAGTGCTAGTGTGGACTCTTTACTAGGCTGTGCATGTTGAGGAGTTCATCAAAACAGATCTTCATTCTGAAATAATTAAATGAACAATTAAATAGCCCCACTTTGATCTTTCAAACAACACTGATGAAACATTTGAAATATTTGAGAAGATGTGTGGATATCTGATATTTGCATGTATCTACATACACATTTGTAATAACCACTAAGAGGTTAGAGGTACTTAACCTCACTGTTTTTCCTGTAGTAGAACACAATCTTCCATGTACAGAGACTCTCAAAGAGCATATTTTAAAAGCCAAACGTAAAAGTTCAATGAAACGGAGAGATTTACTGCCATGTGTTGGTCCTTACAGTATATCACCAAATGTCAGCGCTCTGTTAACTAGCCCAAACTGGCTTCATAATCATAGTGATTATTCTGACAGGCTTTAGCCCTGAGCATGCCTAACAGCGAGTGCTCTACAATGGGTACGATGACGGGTTCTGTGGGGCCACGCGATGAGAGGCCGTGGACCACAGATAAAACAGACACAAAAGCACTAATAAACGCATGGCACTGTAGCCTTGTCCTCTGACACCTCTGACAATAGAGGAGAAATAGCGCTGCATGACGGGGCCTGTTGCACAAGCGGTTTTACAGGCTAATAATATGACCTGGTCATCTGTGGGGGATGCTGGGGCAATCATGTCTTAGAGCCAATGATGTCTTGGAGCACATTGGTTACATCCAGAGGTTATAATTAAAATAAGTTGGCTAAATCTACAATATCTCTTGATGGAGGTGTGAAGAGAAAAATGTAAAAATGTTGACCAGTGTTTCTATGTCATGTTGATGCTACTGACTCCAAGTCAATCCAGTAATACACTATGTGGATGTATGTAGATGTTTATGCATCTGGCTAGGACATACTGTACATATAACGCCTCTTGCTTTTAATTGGTGCCATACAAGGTTGAGAGTTGAGCGAGGGCAGAATTCATTGCTGTGTGGATCAAGACATTTCATGATCAATCCTGGTGTGCAAACGAGGCAAGAAAAAACTCCCTCTGAACGCCTGAGGAGGAAAAATATTTGAGGAAAATTATTCTAACAAAAAGCTGAGAGATTCCCATTGGACAGCTCTCCGTTTCACACGGGTCTGGAATCACTCTGAGGTAAAGTGGAGCAACGCTGCAAGGACACAGATCCGACTGGCTGGATGAGAAGAGAGAGGAAGGGAAGACAGGGGCTCCCACATCTCACCCCCCCACCCCCTCATCCCCCCTCTGGCCTGGAACGGCCCTGCTCGTGATGCTGATATGGGGGTGTCATTCAGAGCAACCAAGAGCTGTCTTAACAACAGTCTCACTGACAGTCCTTATAGTCAAAGACATAAACTGTATAGTGATATGCCTCTATATACTCTAGCTATGTTCAATTCTTGGGGAGGATCATCTTTATGTAAAACTCCAGTCTTGGATAGCAGCTGCGTGCAGGCTTTCATTCCAGCCCTGCAGTAACACACCTGCTTAGCTAATCATGTTCAGACTGAAGACCATGATTAGTTGATTATATAAAATCAGGTGTGTTTGAAGACAGGCTTCTGTGTCCAACTGTCCATCGCCTGATATTCCTCTGCAACAACATGTCACCTGGTGATGCCAAAGTTCACCTCTTTCAATTCCTATTTTGCCAGGAAGTTTATCATAGGTGTATCAAGCTGTGATAAGTCTGTAACCCATTTTACAACCATTTCAATTATCTATATGTTTCTTTTAGTGGGAAACCTGAAGCAAAAAGGTTTGCACTCAGCCTTGGCATTGCATGTGGCGTATAAAATATAATTGGGCTTTTCCAATAACACATTTACCATTAATTATTTATGGTTTTCGACAAATTAGATTCTGAAGCCATGGCCCGAAACATCAATGACCTGCATTTCTTAGCTGGTTTGATCAAGAATGTAATTAGGAGGATAAGGGCCATCATCAATATAAAAGCCTGTCCTTACAAAGGCAACAAATTCTAGGGAAACCATTTATCCCAATCAGCCGACAGACGTTTGACCGACTCCTCCCAACCAATCATAGGCTAAAAGCCAGAACCATCCCACTGGGAACAAACTGGTTGAATAAACGTTGTTTCAACGTTATTTGTCAATGTATTGGGATGTGGAATCCATGTGAAAAATAAAAATACATTGAATTTGAAAAAAGTCATCAACTCTTTGAGGGTAACATTTCAACCACAGGATTATGTCATCATGGTAACCAAATTGCAACATAGACAAACCTTGCATAAAATATGTTGAATTTGTTCCTTTACAACTACGTCAGATCTTCAACGTTATATCCACTTTCAGACAAAAAACTATAGGCTGGGCAGCACTTCCTACAAGATAATTGATCTATCTACAGGTACAGGTCTCCCATCCAGGGTTTTAACTGAGCCCAGCCCTGATAAACTTTGATATTTGTCACTGACTATTACCAATGTGATATCATGAGAACGATTGTTGAGAGATCTCCACTTAAAAACAAAACAGATTCACTGTTGCTATCGAAGTCATTCCAAAGGGCAGGTTTAACAGAGCAAAATAAATGTGACCAAATCAGTTAAAGAATAGGACTAAATCAAATCAAACTTTATTTAAAGTGCATTTAAAGTTTGATTTGATTTAGTCCTTTTCTTTCACTTAGATTTTTGGTTGAGATGGAGATGTAAATCCAACATATCAATTATTAATTTGTTGTCACGGCTCTCGCCGTAATGAGGATCGGAACAAAACGCAGTGTGGTAAGTGTTCATGATTCTTTATTAACCAAAAAACTTGAACAAAATAAAGTGAGAAAAAAAAAAAACAGTTCTGTAAGGTTCATAAACTATACAGAAAACAACTACCCACAAAACACAGGTGGGCAAAAGGCTGCCTAAGTATGATTCCCAATCAGAGACAACGATAGACAGCTGTCCCTGATTGAGAACCATAGCCAGCCAAAACATAGAAATAAAGAAACTAGAATGCCCACCCTAGTCACACCCTGGCCTAACCAAAATAGAGAATAAAAAGCCTCTCTATGGCCAGGGAGTGACATTTGTAGACAAACTGGAATTAAAGCCAGAATACATCAGCGGCACAGAAAAGAAACTATCCAACAGAAGATAAATCTCCTTCAAATGTTATTATTTGATTGCATTGACAAGCAAACACATGTCAATATCACTTCTGAAATACAATACATTTAGCCTATTAACTTGTTGACAAGTTAACAAATGATACAGTATGTTGAATTCCCATCTCCAAATCATCCAAAAATAAAAGTTACAGAATGGGATTAAGCCGGTGGTTCAGATGAAACTATCCAAGCAGTAGATCTCCTTCAAATGTTGTTTGCGTTGTCAACCAACCACAACTCAAAATTACTGTTGTAATACTGTTGTAATAGCCTAAATATATTCAGATATCTTACAAGCTAATGTAACATTAAACCTTAAAATTAGTAACACATCCATGGCCTCATGGAGGTTACTGTAACTAAAAATGTCTTGTTATGTATTTATAAAAATAATGCATAGGTCGCTGCAGGTTTGTGGACATTTTTACAATTGCTGTAATAATGTCGAACAGTATTGATCACTTGCACCATATATTTTTTATGTCATTTCAATTGCAGCCCAGGTTGTTTGGTTCTGCACAGTGATAACACATTAATCGGTTGTATTAATACAAAACAAAATATCTGACATTGTATTCCCCTTTAAACTTAGTTGTGCTTTTAAATGGTTGAACGTGCAGTGATATACTGTACTTTGGGTGACAACTAAAAATAAGACATTGTTTTTCCATTGGAATTTGGTTGTGCTTTTTGATGGTTGAAAGCAGAGTGATACCACATTGGAATATCAATGAACTTTTGGCTGTCTTTTTGACTGGGTGAATATAGGTTGTAATCTCATTGATCAACATCTCAACCAAATATTACCAAGTTATCCACGTTGAAATGACGTGATGTGCCCAGTGGGATGTGAGGTCCTGGGGATGATGAGTTTAGACCAGAGAGAGTCTTCCTCTCTCCTCTCCCTGCCTCCAGACGGAGTTCTGATGATGAATCTATGGCCGCAGTGTGTCTGACACTGTGATGTATGTAGGTCTGGTCCACTCTCCCCCCCACCCCTCTCTCACTGCCTCACCTCCTGCCTCAGTGGGATTTCAGACAGAGCACACAGACCAGACCAAAAAATAAAGAAATGAGGAATACTCATTTTGGCCATTGATTTTCACTGGGGGCATTTCTAAAATAGCCCATCTGACCTTTTGGGCGAATGTTTCTGAATGGAGGAAACAGGGGCGCTACACACATTTGGCCTTATGCCTTTTGCTATCTGCCTGGGCGGTACTGAAGGGGGATGGATTAGGTTGAGGTGGAAACTGGAGAGGTCTGATAGAGGCCACATGGGGCCAAGGCTGCCATCACACTACCAGAGTAGTGTGTCTCTATCATCCCACTCTGACTGGGTGTAATTCACCTGTAAGCACCTCAATAAAGTTCCCCAACACCTCCCTGTTCCCTCCCCATATACCACACCTGCCTTTACAAACAAATCAGCGCCAACTCAATTTCAAACACATTTCTTGTAACAAGTATATAACACTGTCATAGAAAATTATTTTTGGAAAGAGGGGTGGCAGGATTGTCCACCCGTCCATCAGTCACCTGGAAGAGCAGCTCAGCCTCATTATCCTGATGAAATTTGTGCAGATGTGCTGAACAAGGAGCCGCCACCGACAGACTCCCTCTGCGGTAACCGTGGTGACACAAACAGCTAGCTCTGTCCCCTTGAGCCAGTCAGGTGATGAAAACCAGAGAGGCACAGGACTGAGAAACGACGGCCATTAAGCAAAAAAAAGAGAGAAGGGGGGGATGAAAAAACGTAGAGAAAAAAAACTCCCCCTGTAGTGGTGTCATCCCTGACTGTCGCACTGAACATTACATAAAGTAACCATTTCACCCCCCAACCCCCCTCCCTCTGCTCCTTCTGAAATTCTAAAATGAAAATGAGAATGTGCGCGTGCCGCGTTTCTTTCTCAGAAGCTAATCTGGCTCCATCCAGATGATGAGCGGCCTGCCACTTAACGGGGAGGAGATCCACTTTGATCACACCACCCCGGGGCGAACCTATCGCAGCACAGCCTATTACACTGCCTCATTTGCATATGCAGCTAGGGCTTATGGGGAGGCTGAGATCTAGTCTCAAGGTTCTAAATGAATGAACAGAGCCAATGAAAGACATCCCTTCACCACACACTGGTGTGGTGGTAGTGTAAGATCTCTTTACAGAGAGCAGAGTGGAGAGGAGAGAAGATCCCCATTCTAATGTCCATAGCATACCATTTGGAATGCATGTCCAATACATTGCTTCATACTAAGTGGTACACTAGTATGGACATAGAATTGAAATGGGGCTAAGCAGCTCTATGTTGCTAGAGATCTATCATGGTCTACACTGCCTTCAGAAAGTATTCACACTCCTTAACCTTTTCCACTTTTCTGTTGTGTTACATCGTAAATTTAAAATGTATTAAATTGAGATTTATTTGGTTACTGGCCTACCCACGATAGCCCATAATGTGAAAGTGTAATTATGTTTTTAGAATATAATTTTTTACACATGAAAAGCTGAAATGTCTTGAGTCAATAAGTATTCAACCCCTTCATTATGGTAAGCCTAAATAAGTTCAGGAGTAAAAATTGCATACAATAATAGTGTTGATTTTGGAATGACTACCTCATCTCTGTAACCCACACTTACAATTATCTGTAAGATCCGTCAGTCAAGCAGTGCATTTCAAACACAGATTAAACCACAAAGACCAATGAGAGGAAGGAAACCGATCAGGGATTTCACCATGAGGCCAATGGTGACTTTAAAACAGTTCAAGAGTTTAATGGCTGTGATAGGAGAAAACTGAGGATGGATCAACAACATTGTAGTTAGTCCTAAATATTAACCTAATTTACAGAGCGAAAAGAAAAAGCATAAAAATATTCCAAAGGCACTAAAGTAATACCGCAAAAAATGTGGCAAAGCAATTAACATTTTGTCCTGAATACAAAATGTTATGTTTGCTGCAAATCCAATACAACACATTACTGACTACCACTCTCCATATTTCCAAGCATTGTGGTGGCTGCATCATGTTATGGGTATGCTTGTAATTGCTAAGGACTTGTGAATTTTTCAGGATAAAACAATTAATTAATTGGAGCTAAGCACAGGCAAAATCCTACAGGAAATCTGGTTCAGTCTGCTTTCCACCAGACATTAATACACCTTTCAGTTGGACAATATCGTAAAACACAAGGCCAAATCTACACTGGAGTTGCTTACCAAGAAGACAGTGACTGAGAGGCCAAGTTAAACTTTTGACTTAAATCTACTTGAAAATCTATGGCAAGACCTGAAAATGGTTCTAAAGCAATGATCAATAACCAATTTGACAGAGCTTTGAGAAATTGTTGCGCAATTAAGGTGTGGAAAGGTCTTAGAGACTTACTCAGAAAGACTCACAGCTGTAATCTCTGTCAGGTGCTTCTACAAAGTATTGAGTCATGGGTGAGAATACTTATGTAAATTAAATATTTCTGTATTTAATTTTCAATACATTTGAAAACTATTCTAATAACCCGTTTTCACTTTTGTCATTATTGGATATTGTGCGCAGATAGATGAGAAAAACATTATATTTAATCAATTTTGAATTCAGGCTGTAACAACAAAATGTGGAATAAGTCAAGGGGTATGAATACTTTCTGAAGACACTGTAGCCGTACAATTGAACAAATAAGCACATTAGCTTCCTTTATTTTTTATATTTCCCATTTCCCATTGTGCGCCTACAGTGCCAAAGCCATTTCAATGTTTTAAACCAAAATGTATACATAACTGTGACAGTAAACATTTTTCTATCCGCTTTTACAATGCAAATGGCTCTACAGAAAGTGCTATGGTGAATATTAAACCGGTACTCACAACACTGATAGGCTCCCCAATCTATCTCTTTGAAAGAGCCATGCACAATGAACAGCAGTCTCCAAAATGTTATCGGGAGCCAGAAAAGAGAGAGGGAGAGAGAAAAGAGGAGGAGGATCTCTTTGGTGTGGTATCTCTGTTCTATAGAAACCACTTTTCCAAATGAGACGGACATCAATCAGCACAAATAATTCCTACAACTTTTTAAGTCAGACCTTTAAATGGCATTACATATGTAGCGAGGCATGAAACATTTATATGCTGAAGTCTTGGGAAAATGTCAAGGGTAATGATCTTCAGCACAGCGCTTACCTCCTTAGCTTTTTGTTTCAGCCGAGCCTGCTCTGGGTCCTCTTGCCTGGAGCGACTCTGCAGAGTTGGGGGGGGGGGGGGACACAGGTTAACAGCTGGTTTAAGGACCCCCTCATCTGTTGCAGCCAGCACAAAAATAGTACAAAATGGGAACAGGATACAAGGTGTCAAGGACATCATATTTGGATTCATAGAAGTGCAATTGAGCGCCCAAGGCCAGTGCCCTTTAAACCTGCGCCAAATCCCGCCGTAAATAAGCTGCTGGAGGGAGATTCTAATCAAAGAAGGTTATTAAAAATTCTGCACGAGCCAGCAGAGCACACAGGGCCGGGAGAATGTGCTCAGAAAGTCACAGGCACTGTCTGTCTGTCTGTCTGTCTGTCTGTCTGTCTGTCTGTCTGTCGTCTGTCTGTCTGTCTGTCTGTCTGTCTGTCTGTCTGTCTGTCTGTCTGTCGTCTGTTCTGTCTGTCTGTCTGTCTGTCTGTCTGTCTGTCTGTCTGTCTGTCTGTCTGTCTGTCTGTCTGTCTGTCTGTCTGTCTGTCTGTCTGTCTGTCTGTCTGTCTGTCTGTCTGTCTGTCTGTCTGTCTGTCTGTCTGTCTGTCTGTCTGTCTGTCTGTCTGTCTGTCTGTCTGTCTGTCTGTCTGTCTGTCTGTCTGTCTGTCTGTCTGTCTGTCTGTCTGTCTGTCTGTCTGTCTGTCTGTCTGTCTGTCTGTCTGTCTGTCTGTCTGTCTGTCTGTCTGTCTGTCTGTCTGTCTGTCTGTCTGTCTGTCTGTCTGTCTGTCTGTCTGTCTGTCTGTCTGTCTGTCTGTCTGTCTGTCTGTCTGTCTGTCTGTCTGTCTGTCTGTCTGTCTGTCTGTCTGTCTGTCTGTCTGTCTGTCTGTCTGTCTGTCTGTCTGTCTGTCTGTCTGTCTGTCTGTCTGTCTGTCTGTCTGTCTGTCTGTCTGTCTGTCTGTCTGTCTGTCTGTCTGTCTGTCTGTCTGTCTGTCTGTCTGTCTGTCTGTCTGTCTGTCTGTCTGTCTGTCTGTCTGTCTGTCTGTCTGTCTGTCTGTCTGTCTGTCTGTCTGTCTGTCTGTCTGTCTGTCTGTCTGTCTGTCTGTCTGTCTGTCTGTCTGTCTGTCTGTCTGTCTGTCTGTCTGTCTGTCTGTCTGTCTGTCTGTCTGTCTGTCTGTCTGTCTGTCTGTCTGTCTGTCTGTCTGTCTGTCTGTCTGTCTGTCTGTCTGTCTGTCTGTCTGTCTGTCTGTCTGTCTGTCTGTCTGTCTGTCTGTCTGTCTGTCTGTCTGTCTGTCTGTCTGTCTGTCTGTCTGTCTGTCTGTCTGTCTGTCTGTCTGTCTGTCTGTCTGTCTGTCTGTCTGTCTGTCTGTCTGTCTGTCTGTCTGTCTGTCTGTCTGTCTGTCTGTCTGTCTGTCTGTCTGTCTGTCTGTCTGTCTGTCTGTCTGTCTGTCTGTCTGTCTGTCTGTCTGTCTGTCTGTCTGTCTGTCTGTCTGTCTGTCTGTCTGTCTGTCTGTCTGTCTGTCTGTCTGTCTGTCTGTCTGTCTGTCTGTCTGTCTGTCTGTCTGTCTGTCTGTCTGTCTGTCTGTCTGTCTGTCTGTCTGTCTGTCTGTCTGTCTGTCTGTCTGTCTGTCTGTCTGTCTGTCTGTCTGTCTGTCTGTCTGTCTGTCTGTCTGTCTGTCTGTCTGTCTGTCTGTCTGTCTGTCTGTCTGTCTGTCTGTCTGTCTGTCTGTCTGTCTGTCTGTCTGTCTGTCTGTCTGTCTGTCTGTCTGTCTGTCTGTCTGTCTGTCTGTCTGTCTGTCTGTCTGTCTGTCTGTCTGTCTGTCTGTCTGTCTGTCTGTCTGTCTGTCTGTCTGTCTGTCTGTCTGTCTGTCTGTCTGTCTGTCTGTCTGTCTGTCTGTCTGTCTGTCTGTCTGTCTGTCTGTCTGTCTGTCTGTCTGTCTGTCTGTCTGTCTGTCTGTCTGTCTGTCTGTCTGTCTGTCTGTCTGTCTGTCTGTCTGTCTGTCTGTCTGTCTGTCTGTCTGTCTGTCTGTCTGTCTGTCTGTCTGTCTGTCTGTCTGTCTGTCTGTCTGTCTGTCTGTCTGTCTGTCTGTCTGTCTGTCTGTCTGTCTGTCTGTCTGTCTGTCTGTCTGTCTGTCTGTCTGTCTGTCTGTCTGTCTGTCTGTCTGTCTGTCTGTCTGTCCTGTCTGTCTGTCTGTCTCTGTCTGTCCGTCCGTCCGTCCGTCCGTCGTCCGTCCGTCCGTCCGTCGTCCGTCCGTCCGTCCGTCCGTCCGTCCGTCCGTCCGTCCGTCCGTCCGTCCGTCCGTCCGTCCGTCGTCCGTCCGTCCGTCCGTCCGTCCGTCCGTCCGTCCGTCCGTCCGTCCGTCCGTCCGTCCGTCCGTCCGTCCGTCCGTCCGTCCGTCCGTCCGTCCGTCCGTCCGTCCGTCCGTCCGTCCGTCCGTCCGTCCGTCCGTCCGTCCGTCCGTCCGTCCGTCCGTCCGTCCGTCCGTCCGTCCGTCCGTCCGTCCGTCCGTCCGTCCGTCCGTCCGTCCGTCCGTCCGTCCGTCCGTCCGTCCGTCCCTCTTTTGTTCCAGTGCCATTGCTGTGTGTGTGTGTGTGTGTGTGTGTGTGTGTGTGTGTGTGTGTGTGTGTGTGTGTGTGTGTGTGTGTGTGTGTGTGTGTGTGTGTGTGTGTGTGTGTGTGTACATGCGTATCTCTCTATAGTCAGGACCAGAGTCCACAGTACTGGAGCGCCACTGTAATTAGTCAGTGAGAGCTGAGCTGCCAGTGCAGCTTGTACCTGTCTGTGTGAGCTGTTAACCACAGGGCCTCCAATTAACCATACAGGGACTCTTCTAAAAGCTCACTGTTAGTGGCACCCTGCCAGATCACCACACTATCACAGTACTAGCCTACTGTAGCTATCAGCGACGCAGTGTACTTTTCCTATGAGTCTATGAAAGAAAGATAGATACACTGTTGAATGTTCCCGTAGTTTTATTGTACAACGTTTCGCCCTGTAGGTCTTCGTCTATGCTATGGTAATACAGGCAGTTAACAGTGCTGCCCCCTGCCATAGCAATGGGAATAATTCTATACAAAATCTACTTCCTGTTAAACTAGCATAAATTAATTTAGCTTGAATGAAGGTTAGGGATATGACTAGTAATGGTCCAATGTGTCATTAACTTTGCCTAACCTCTCTAAGAGCATGGTCATCCCAGTGGTGTTAAAGACTACTTCATTAATATCTCTGAACGTGATGCTCCTCCCGATGTTTCTTTTTTCTACTATAAGCAATCAAATGCTATTTGCCTTCAGTGGTGCTGGAAAGCAAGAGTCTAGCTACCCGTGCCCTGGCTCCCTCCCTCCCTCCATCCCTCCTTCCCTCACTACCTCATGAACAGATGCAGTCGTCTTGCCCTGCTCCTTGCTAATTGGCTTTAAATATATCAGGCGGTTCACGTACTGGTCGGTGTCTCAACTAAAACTAATGCATTTGCCCTCCAGTCGGCCGGAGCATCCCTGAAGACCTGAGTCATATTTTAAATGGACAGAGGAGTGGGAGCGGAGGAGGGGATTATTTTAGTAGATTCTTATTTGAGAGGTCAAATTATAAGGGAGCCCCAGCGTGGAGCCTGGCCGTCAGCGGGGAGAAAACAGGGACAAATACGGACTGTTTACAAAGGGCCATGGTGGTACTGACATGCTTTATTCTATCTCTCTCTCTCTCTCTCACTATACTGTTTGAATACATCAGTTAGCGAGTGAAATATACTGTAGGAAGTGTATAGTGGAAATGGACAAGTCAGATGAATTAATGTGCCACCATCCTATGACATAATAATGAGGCCAGACAACACATATTGCATATTAGCTATACAGTTATACTAAAGATTTTTTCAGGTGTGATAAACTGATGTTTAGTAAAACTTACTGTCATATACTCCTTCTAAAGACACTTACAGTTAGGCCCTGAGATTGCATCTTTTTTAAATAACAACATAAAACTTGGTGCTTAACAGCTTTGCTGTCATGGCAGTAGTTTCCTAATTACCAACTATAACAGCGGCAAGGCGGGTCATTGTTCATCAGTCTGAATGTTTCTAATGTCCTGCATGGCAAGACCATAACAATGCTGTTAACACAGGGAAGTGATAATGCAATCAGCTGTGGGACATTGTCTCTGTTGAAGATGTATTAAATGAAGCAAGCTTCTCTCTAATGTCTCACCGTGGGGCATTTCCCTTCAAAACACATTCTGTTGGTGGTGACAGTATTGAACCTTTGCATCATACTGTATGTCTAATGAATTATGTACCTGTCTTCTTTGATAGATTGTATGAAGTATGTGAGAACTTATTCAAGTCATTTCACAATCTTTTACAAGTTAAGTGTGTGCAAAAAGTGTTTACACCAGTCTCAACAGCCTGAGTGTGACTGGATGGACACACATGAGTGTGCAGAAACTGCCTAGATGCAATTCATCTGTTCTGAGACTCTGTAAGGCTCTCTGAGGCTCTCCTGCCCACTACTGTTGAAGCTGGTTCTCCTGAGTACTGAGATGGCTGACATGACACGCTTTTAGCTCTGGGCCTGTCAGAGGGTATGTGAGGAGGATCAGATCAGAGGACTGTATAGAGTTCCACAGTGGTTCCTCTGCTTGTTGTGTTGGGGACAATGAGAGGACAAAGGAGCCCTAGAGCGAGGCGGCGGGAGAACACACTGAGGTCACTCTACGGAGGGCGCACTCGGTTTCATCTGTTAGCTAGGGCCTGGGCAGGAACAGCGAGGACACCACACTGCCCTAGACACTGACAAGGAACACACACCACACCACAGCTAAACACTACCTTACATACCACCTTACACACTACCTTACACACCACCTTACACACTACCTTACACACCACCTTACACACAACCTTACACACTACCTTACACACTACCTTACACACTACCTTACACACTACCTTACACACTACCTTACACACTACCTTACACACTACCTTACACACCACCTTACACACCACCTTACACACCACCTTACACACCACCTTACACACCACCTCACACACAAGTAACACACACAATAGCAACAGAGCTACAGTCCCTACAAGAGGTCGACCGATTATGATTTTTCAACGCCGATACCGATTATTGGAGGACCATAAAAGCCGATACCGATTAATCGGCCGATTTTGTTTTTGTTTTTTGGGGGGGTAATAATGACAATTACAACAATACTGAATGAACACTTATTTTAACTTAATATAATACATCAATAAAATCAATTTAGCCTCAAGTAAATAATGAAAGATGTTCAATTTGGTTTAAATAATGCAAAAACAAAGTGTTGGAGAAGAAAGTAAAAGTGTAATATGTTCCATGTAAAATATGTGCCATGTAAGAAAGCTAATGTTTCAGTTCCTTGCTCAGAACATGAGAACATATGAAAGCTGGTGGTTCCTTTGAACATGAGTCTTCAATATTCCCAGGTAAGAAGTTTTAGGTTGTAGTTATTATAGGAATTATAGGACTATTTCCCTCTATACCATTTGTATTTCATTGACCTTTGACTATTGGATGTTCTTATAGGCACTTTAGTATTGCCAGTGTAACAGTATAGCTTCCGTCCCTCTCCTCGCTCCTTCCTGGGCTCGAACCAGCAACACAACTACAATTAGCGCGCGCTAACTAGCTAGCCATTTCACTTCTGTTACACGAGCCTCATCTCGGGAGTTGATAGGCTTGAAGTCAAGTGCTGTTTGAATGAATGTTTACGCGCCTGCTTCTGCCTACCACCGCTCAATCAGATACTTGTATGCTCAGTCAGATTATATGCAACGCAGGACACGCTAGATAATATCTAGCAATATCATCAACTATGTGTAGTTAACTAGTGATTATGATTGATTGTTTTTTATAAGATAAGTTTAATGCTAGCTAGCAACTTACCTTGATTTACTGCATTCGCGTAACTCCTTGTGGAGTGCAACGAGAGAGAGGCAGGTCGTTATTGCGTTGGACTAGTTAATGACGCAAGATTGGATCCCCGGGCTGACAAAATGCAAATCTGTCGCCCTGCCTCTGAACAAGGCAGTGAACCCACTGTTCCTAGGCCGTCATTGAAAATAAGAATGTGTTCTTAACTGACTTGCCTAGTTAAATAAAGATAAAATAAAGGTATAAAAAAAATCGTAAAATCGGCGCCCAAAAATACCAATTTCCGATTGTTACGAAAACTTGAAATCGGCCCTAATTAATCGGCCATTCAGATTAATCGGTCGACCTCTAGTCCCTACACTGGACTTCATGGTGTATGAGGTAGGCTTAGAAATGGGGAAACTGAAACTGGTAAGATTTCAGCGTATTGCTAAATTGGGCTAAATCAAATCAAATCAAATGTATTTATATAGCCCTTCTTACATCAGCTGATATCTCAAAGTGCTGTACAGAAAACCAGACTAAAACCCCAAACAGCAAGCAATGCAGGTGTAGAAGCACGGGATCAGGATGGAATGTGAAAACACTTCCATGACTGTGTGGTTGTAACTAAAAGGGATATATGCCTTTATAACAAGAAGGCAACTTGGACTTACTTTAGCTGCTTTGAGTAGGATCTCTCTCTCCTGTTCATCCTTCCTCTGCTTCTCTATCCTCTCCAGCTGCTCAAAGAACTTTAGCTGCGACCGCACGTCTGCCGACTGCTCAAACCACTCCTCATCCTGCAGAGAGACAGAGAGGGAAAGAAAGAAAAAGAGAGTAAGAAGATCTCATTTTAACCACAAGTTTGGATAAACATATTACTACAACTTTAGACACCTCGTATCTTACAACCACCAGTTTGGATAACTTATCACAACTTTTCTTTGTTTACACGTATCGCCGCTTCTCGTTGTGTTAAATATGTTGTTCTGCACTTGGGAGATGGGAAGATGAGACAAGTTTCAGAAGGAAAACAAAGTTTGTGGGTCATCAAAAAGTTAATATGACAATTGTTTATTCCCTGTGTGTGTCTCTGTCTCTCTGTTCTCCCCCAAAACCCTTTATCAGTTTCTCTCACTCTATCTCCCTCTCTGTGGCGATGTGAGGAGCTGGGTGGCAGAGCAGAGCAGAGCACAGAGTGGAGTGACATCTGAGGGTTTGTCACCACGCGCACGTCTCTCTCATCCTTCCTCCCTCCTTTGTTCAGAGCTGAGCCTGCACTCCTCCCCTCCTCCGTAACTCAGTCGAGCCGTGCTCTCTCTTTCAGGCCGCCCGCCCGGGTTGGTTTTTTCGCTGATGTCAACAGAGTGGCTTCACAGAGACGAGGAGACTTCACGCTTCTAACACGCCTCATTTACAAACCGCAAAAAAGACAAAACAAGACAGGGACAGCTGTAGCCCACCACCCCTCTCCTCTGCCTCACATACAAACAGGAAAACAGATTTTCAAAGTTGCTATGTTTTTTGCTTTCTTTCTTTTACAAGGAGCAGAGTTGAATTGACTTTATTGAAACCCAATTAAATGTGGTTACATTGCTATATTCAAGGCTAAAAGTTAATGTCACCCATGCTGGTGTGCCAGACAGAGGCCTGAAAAAGATCTACCAGGTATTTTTCAAGTTCTGAAGAATATGTTTACGTGGAAACTGTGCTATGGTGTTTATCACTTAAGTGTAAAAAGCGCCCCCCCTCCTCATAGGTATGTCTGTCTCTGGCACGACTACTTACTTTACCACCGTCCATCCTGTGCTGTGCGATGGAGGAGACCTTCTCCAGCACAGTGCGGAGTCGGGACTGGGTAGCGTGGGAGATGAAGTTCACAGCCTCCATAGGAACCTCTGACACGCCAAACTTCTTAGCTTAGGGTCACACACACAGACAGAAGGACTCCAACATTAATACACACTGATCTCCCCAAATCCCAGTCAGAAAAGGCTTTTCATACTACTGAACCAAGCTGAGCCGAACCAAACCAAGCTGTAATGAGCTGGCCTGGTTCCACATCCACCATAGTTGTTGGAACCAAAAAGGACAAAGCAAAACATCTGTGCCAGCACAGTTTGGGTTAGGTCAGGACCATAGTGTGAAAAGGGTATTTGTTTAATAATGATAAAGCTGTCTAGATGTTTCACAGGTCTTTTTTTTCTTCTTTTTGTTTTGAATTTTACCCCCTTTTTCTCCCCAATTTCGTGGTATCCAATTGTTGTAGTAGCTACTATCTTGTCTCATCGCTACAACTGAAAGTCATGCGTCCTCCGATACACAACCCAACCAGGCGTACTGCTTCTTAACACAGCGCGCATCCAACCCGGAAGCCAGCCGCACCAATGTGTCGGAGGGTACACTGTGCACCTGGCAACCTTGGTTAGCGCGCACTGACAAGGACATCCCTACCGACCAAGCCCTCCCTAACCCGGACGACGCTAGGCCAATTGTGCGTCGCCCCACGGACCTCCCGGTCGCGGCCGGTTACGACAGAGCCTGGGCGCGAACCCAGGGACTCTGATGGCACAGAGTCACTGGGAGTGATGGCACACTGCGCCACCCGGGAGGCCCCCGATGTTTCACAGTTCTAGTGCCATGTTGAGAATAGTATCCATGTATGAATTGCCAAGCTTACTCTGCAGTCTTTCATGTGTGTAGCTGTAAACAACATTGGCCAACCTTAACTTTAAAGGATCATTTGGACTAGTTTTCTGGCAGTAAACAGTTGGTGAAGTCATAATTCAGAGGACAGAGTTTAGCAGGTTAGGATCTGTTTTTCTTCCTTTTTAATATTCCATTAACAGAATGTTCTCTCTGGTACACTTTTAAGTAAACCACACCAATTATTTAAATCAGCTGTACTGTACACACATCTTTTCACCAGTCTAACATCTCGAAAGGATCGAGATCTGTATAAGCCTGGTAATTAGTGTTAAAATTCAAAAACATTTTCTCTGGGTCGTAAGCGATGTCAAAAGGAAAAATACTAAAGGCTTCCCCTCTCCAACAAACTGAGATCTTTAAGGCACCGAGACAAAGAAAGCCAAGTTCTCTATGAAATAAATACCTTCCTCAATGTACAATGTAGTCCACACCAGCCCCTCACTTAGGACTATAGAAGTCTAAACAGCATCGTATTGCTTTAGTGTTAGTTTCCAACCATCTTAACAGGCTTTATTTTGTACTGTTTTTACTGGTAATCTCATCTGCCCTTAAATAGAGAAAAGCGAACTTTCTGCACTGAACACGAGTGAGTCTCTCTGGAGTTGAGTACTTCTGCATGTGTCTCTGCAGAATTGGACCTCTGAGGTACCAGTACACATTTACTTTGAGAGGCTATTCTAGAGAACTCCAGCTGTGCATATGTTCTAGGCCCTGGCAGTCAGGAGGGAGTTGCTGCTTGCAGTTTCACAAATGAAACTGGCCCATGGCTCAAGGACAAGCCTGAAGAATGATGGGGAGGGGGAGAGATAAGAGAGATAGAAAGAGAGAAGGGGGGTGAGAGGAGAGAGAGATGGGAAGAGATAGAAAGAGAAAAAAGGAGAAAGAAAGAAACAGGGAGAAAAAAAAACAAGCTCCTCTTCTCCCAAATATGTGTGTGGACATTCTGAAAGACACAGGGTTCCCTGGTCCTCACCGGGTCTGAATCTACTCTGCCCCGCTGTACATCTCCCTGTCCAGTGGTGGCAGCAGAGAGCAGAGAGGGCAGCATGAAGCAGAGGGGTGAGTCAGGGCTGTGTACCACTGTGTGAGGAGGACCACATCCCCACTAGCCTCTGATTGAGCAGAGTTGGCAGGCTGGGGAGCCTCCCTTGGTTCTGCTGCCAGCTGAGAGTTCTCCACAGCCCATCACTGACACAACAAAGCCGCCTAAGTGCCACTTCCCCAGCAGGGGGCACCATGGCCTCCCACCCACCCGGCCCCCGCACAGCACCAAGCCCCCAGAGCAAGATTTAAAATTTGAACCCCCTCCTCCCCAAGGCGACAGGATAACAACCTCACCAATGTACCGTCTAACAGCACGTGACCTCTGGGCCTCATTGTCACTGTCACTGTGGATACTTAGGTAAAACAAGACAAAACGTCTTAGCGATAAAACTCCCTGTTGTGCTTGAATTCTAATCTACTGTGTGATTTATAATGCAACTTGTACTCAAGACTTAGTAGTTGTTAATGGTAATATATATCCGTGTATCATCTCAGATTCACAAATAGGACAGTATCTGAATGTGGAGATCCAATCAAAGGACAGAAGAAGAACTAAATCCAGTCTTGTAACTCTGAACTCTCTTCCTTCAGTCCACAGGACAATCTGACAAGCAGCCTTCAAAAGACAGCTCTATAAAGTATTTATGTCAGGCCCTGGGGTCTAGTAAGTTCAGACAGACACTGAAAAATTCATTAAAGGAGGTGAAAGAACTGTTAAGTGGACCAGGTTTAAAATGAGGGAGGGCAGAAAGGAGCGTCTGCTCCGGCCTGGCCTGCAACCTCCCATCAGGGGAAGTAAATCAAACTGTCTGTCTTTAGTGATGACACCACAGATGCAGAAACAACAAGGAGAATTCAAGAAAACACAAAACTAACAGATAGATCATCACACACACACACAGACAGGGGTATGGCCTATGTTTTCTAAACCAACACACGTTTGAAGGAACATGATTCTGTTTGGTACACGTTCATGAATAAATTTAAGATCAATCTGAAGATAATAATCACTATGATGAAAATGAAGATCAGCATCATTGGCAACACTTGATGATTATGGAATTATTATTATGGACCTGGAGATAATACTAACCGTGAAGACAACGATACTGTACATGATTCCAACTCAATTCTCTATCATTTAATGACTTTAAAGACTTACTGTGTATGCAACTTCTATTGTTCTATTGCTGTGAACAAGTCCTCATCATATTCAATATGGGTATTCTCCAGAGGTTTCTCTAGTGAGGGTGTCATCATGTACTATAATGTACTGTAGTAGTGTACTGGCCGTACCTGTCTCCAGGATGCGTCTGTGTAACAGGCCCGGGTGAAGGAAGGCCTCATCTTTACAGGAGCGGATGTGTGTCCCCACCAGCTCAGAGTTGGTTGCCAGGATACGAGCACTCTCTTCATTCAGGTTCACCCCCGCCATGGACGCCACATCGTTAATGTCATCATCATCCCTGGAAACAAATAGATGGAGAATTCATGTTTTAAGGGCTCTACAGATGTAGTTATTTTTCTGCAAACTTGTAGTGTATTTGAGTTTTAAAAATACATCTAAAGTTGTCATTTCCACTTAGAAATGTCAGACTTGTTTTGCGCTCATGAAAAATGTATCAACCCCTACAAAAATGTCAATTAATTATAATCCACATAATAATTCAAATGTCCTGTTGCTGCAGGACTATTTTCCTGCTGTAGCAAACTGGATCAATTTAAGAGCCTACATCTGTACATTAGCTCTTATAACAATGTCTGTATAAAACAATACTATATGTCTCCCTTTTACAGTATTAGTTTGCATGTCCCTATAGACAATTACAGGGCTGTTCCTGTGGAAAAAGGACTCTGATTTTCTCATTTCATTCAAGGTGCAATCGTACAGGGAATGTTGTGTATGCACTTGCATTGTTATGATTCAGAGGTGTATAAGCTGCTCATAAAATGCACTATTTTAATAGGTTTTATTCCATCCAGAGTCCATTTGAGTCAGCATATAGTAGGGCTGACAATGTTTGGATGGCGGGGAGCTGGGTAAGGATGCACAGGAGGATTGGAACTGCTGTGTGATGAATCTGGCAATATACTAATATCAACAAACACTGTATACAGACCACTCTGCTGAGAACAGCAATATCATCCAGTACTAGTCCAGTGGAAATATCCACCACCATTCACAACACGAGCTGGCTTCTCAATACATTGTTCATTTTCTTACATTTGAGGTTTTTTAGAATTCATACATAGGTTTGGATAAGTAAAATGTATTAGATATCGTATTTGAGGTAAAGAGTAACAAGGGGATAAAGGACCAAGAAGACCTATTGAGGTCAAGGTTCTCCCCAAGGATGACCATCATTAAAAGAATGGAGTGTCTGACCCAAACAGTTCACCTTTAATTTTAGTTGTTGAGTGAATCTGAAATTGACAGTCGCCAGGCCTAAATCCTCTTTCTAGTCTCTATGAGTGAGTGCTAATGACTACTGTACCCTAACAGGGGAACGAGTGCTGTGGTAACCTAGTTGTGGCTGGCAATGCCCTGAGCTGATCATCCATGGAAATACTGCCTCCCTCCCTCGTCCGCTGGGCTGGAGGAACTACTGAGTGGCGTTGACAGAGGGCACAGAGATCCACAGAACACACACAGGGCAGCCGGACACTCCCTCCCTCGTCCGCTGGGCTGGAGGAACTACTGAGTGGCGTTGACAGAGGGCACAGAGATCCACAGAACACACACAGGGCAGCCGGACACTCCCTCCCTCGTCCGCTGGGCTGGAGGAACTACTGAGTGGCGTTGACAGAGGGCACAGAGATCCACAGAACACACACAGGGCAGCCGGACACTCCCTCCCTCAACCATTCCATCGCCTCCCCTCTACACTAATTGGTGTTCGCACTGCCAGCAGTCGCTGGTTCTGACCGTCAGTGTTGTGCGGAACAAGGCAGCATGTTGATGCTGCCTGGTTCCCTAGTCTCTGCCTGCAGCAGGCGGGCGTCCGTGCATGGGAACACATCACCATCGTCAGCGGCAGGCATCGCACCCCGCTGATGTCTTCCTGTTCCTCTGTAAGGTCACGAGCACCTATATGAGTCCTGACATCCCGGCAGGAGGTTGACAAAGACGATTAGAGCTCCTTCCTGCACCAAGAGATCTCACTAGACCCTCTACTCACCCTGCCAGTCCCAGTCCTACTCTCTCTGAGTCTAATAATGAACCTCCATGTAGAATCTACCCAACAACACTCTCATGATACAGGAGATTACTATGTTATTATTATATCTCTCCCCTCCTACTGTAGGCTATACATCTTCATCTTCACCACCGTCATCAACACTCAACACCCTGGCCTCCTAACCTCATTATCCATTAAATAAATAAACCTTACATAAATCATCATATGTATTGATGATTAACTCAGTTACACAACACAGCTAGTGGACATGCTAAGTTTCTATGCAAATAACTACCTTATCCCTTATTCTTAATAGCACAGCTAGATGTCTCCTGTGTTGGGGGGGGGCTGACATTGGCTGACATTATAAGGAGTGAATTAGATATGAAACGCACAACAACAACAAAAAGATTCCTGAACGAATGTACAGTACCTTCTCCTCTCACTAATAAAGGTGAGATGAAATTAGGTTCCACTGTGGAGGAAAAGACACCTCTCAATGATTGGTTTGGCTTTGCTGCGGGACATGACACCGAGAGCAACATGAATACTTATGCATGTATTTTCCATATCAAGCCTGGATGGGAGAGGGCACGCCATAGGTGGGGAGTTGGATTGCTCTGCCATTTAGAAGGAGCATGTGTATGTGAGGAAAGGGGGCATCCAGTCACACACACACAGTGGGTCCAGGATCCAGGGCCAGACAGGGATCGTCTCTGATACCTCCCCTAGAGAGTGCCCCCTGTGCCAAGGTAGGGGTCGTCCACCGAGCCATCTGAGTGACTAACATCCCTGACACCCCTCCATGTAGCTAGTCATACCTCACAGTGAGTGAGACACACACACACACACAAACACACACACACACACACACACACACACACACACACACACACACACACACACACACAGGCACAGTCCACTGCAGCTTCCTTAGTTCCTCAATGTGCACTACAGCCTGTCGCTTTAGACAACGCTGACTGCTGCCAATATGTATCAAAGCCAGTTTACTGCAGTTAAGCACGTTCCCTCACTGTGTGTCCGGCCTGGTCTGGATGTGAATGAGCTGGATGGGGGCCGGGGTAGAGGGACGTATGCCCCAGACCAGACATAGAGTGGGCTCACCGCTGGCATTTGAACCTTTATTTAACTAGGCAAGTCAGTTAAGAACAAATTCTTATTTACAATGACGGCCTACCAGGGAACAGTGGGTTAACTGCCTTGTTCAGGGGCAGAACGACAGATGTTTACCTTGTTAGTGCCTGGATTCGATCCAGCAACCTTTCAGTTACTGGCCCAACGCTCTAACCACTAGGCTACCTGTGGCGGCATTGAGCTGAGGGGGGCGACGTCTGAGATGGCTGAGGACTGAGAACTAGGGGATGAGGGCCGGCTGTGATTAAAGCGGATGTTGGGTGTTTACAGAAGGCATGGAGACCATCTGCTTCCACTCAGTACTGTAAAACTACTCTGTCTGTCTGTCTGTCTGTCTGGGGTCACCACCACAGAGCACACTGGAACTCACATAACAACCCATCAAAACACATCACTACATAGAACAGCACATCACCACACAGCACAATGCAACACATCACAGCACAACGCAGCACAACACATCACATCACAGCACAATGCAACACATCACAGCACAACGCAGCACAACACATCACATCACAGCACAATGCAACACATCACAACGCAGCACAACACATCAATGCACATCACAACAGAGCACATCACAACACATCACAATGCAACACATCACAACGCAGCACAATGCAACACATCACAACACAGCACATCACAACACAGCACATCACAACACAGCACAACACATCAATGCACATCACAATGCAACACATCACAACGCAGCACAATGCAACACATCACAACGCAGCACAATGCAACACATCACAACACAGCACAATGCAACACATCACAACACAGCACAATGCAACACATCACAACACAGCACAACACAGCACAACACATCAATGCACATCACAACACAGCACATCACAACACAGCACAATGCAACACATCACAACACAGCACAATGCAACACATCACAACACAGCACAATGCAACACATCACAACACATCAATGCACATCACAACACAGCACATCACAACACAGCACAATGCAACACATCACAACACAGCACAATGCAACACATCACAACACAGCACAACACAACAGATAAATAAATACATAGGTCAAGGTGGAGACAATAGAGAGGTTATGCCTGGTTGATTATATTTGGAGCATGTTTGACTGGTTATAATTTGAATCTCTGAGATCGTAGTCGATTCAACCCCTATCCACTTATCTACTCAACCCTAGCATCATATTCTTTACAAGGGGAAACAATAGAAATCTGATGTTATACAAAACAGCATCTACATAGCACAACACTGGGGAGTGGAAGGAGGGGGGAGCATTTAAGATCAAACAAAAAAATGCCTACAGTACAATCTCAGTATCATCACTATTTTAAGGAGGGGGGAGACTCCCACCATCCCTCCCCATTTCTGGCCTATTGTGCACCCATGCGGGGAGGGAGTGGCTGAGAGTGCTCTGAGGTGAGAGGATATACACGCCACAGGGCTCTGTTCCAACATGCTCTTATGTCCTCAGGAGGGGAACAGTATAGAGGTACATACAGCCCTGCCCTACCAGAGACTACTACACTACACAGCCAGACAACAGGGATTCCTAATCCATGTCAACCAGCAGGGTAGAGGGGTAGTGCTGGTGAGGATATATGAACCCTATTTGATTGATCTGACATGAAACTAGTGTGTAGCCTATGTACTGTATGGTTAGCCAGTATAGTGCACTGCTAGGGCAGGGAGGCAATGCGTGGTTTGTGTAAACATGGAGGCAGAAGCACCAGAGGGAAAAGGTTGTCAGTAACAAGCAGCCCTGACAGCTTAATTATCAAGGCCACTAAAGATTGATTGGTTTATCAATCAGGGCCCGGGGTGGCTAATTTCCCCTCAGGAAGGGAGGCCATTACCATGAACCCGGTGGCCTACTATGGGCTCGGAGCCAGAGGTGTAAAGTAACTAAGTAAAAATACTTTGAAGTAGTACTTAAGTATTTTTGGGGGGTATCTCTACTGTACTTTTACTCACCTACATTCATAAAGAAAATAATGTACTTTTTACTCCTTACATTTTCCCTGACACCCAAAAGTACTCGTTACATTTTGAATATGTAGCAGGACAGGAAAATGTGCATACATACACACGCACACACAAACTACGATGTGCGCAATCACGCATGTACACACACACATAAGCACCTAAACTTATAGGTCAGATCGTAAAGAGAATTTTTCATGAAGATGTTTTTTACAAAGATGAAACGAGCTGAAGAACCTGGAAGGAGGGTAACCATAAACACCTATATTAACAGGGGGTAACCATCTGATAAATGATCAGATGGTCATGTACAGGTAGAGATATTGGTGTGCAGAAGAGCAGAAAAGTAAATAAATAAAAACAGTATGGGGATGAGGTAGGTGAAAAGGGGTGGGCTATTTACCAATAGACTATGTACAGCTGCAGCGATCGGTTAGCTGCTCAGATAGCTGATGTTTGAAGTTGGTGAGGGAGATAAAAGTCTCCAACTTCAGTGATTTTTGCAATTCGTTCCAGTCACAGGCAGCAGAGTACTGGAACGAAAGGCGGCCAAATGAGGTGTTGGCTTTAACAGGGGGTAACCAGAAACATCTATATTAACAGGGATTAACCATAAACATCTATATTAACAGGGAGCAACCATAAACATATATATTAACAGGGAGCAACCATAAACATCTATATTAACAGGGGGTAACCATAAACATCTATATTAACAGGGGGTAACCATAAACATCTATATTAACAGGGGGCAAACCATAAACATCTATATTAACAGGGAGCAACCATAAACATCTATATTAACAGGGAGCAACCATAAACATCTATATTGACAGGAGGTAACCATAAACATCTATATTAACAGGGGGCAAACCATAAACATCTATATTAACAGGGAGCAACCATAAACATCTATATTAACAGGGAGCAACCATAAACATCTATATTAACAGGAGGTAACCATAAACATCTATATTAACAGGGAGCAACCATAAACATCTATATTAACAGGGAGCAACCATAAACATCTATATTAACAGGGAGCAACCATAAACATCTATATTAACAGGGAGCAACCATAAACATCTATATTAACAGGGAGCAACCATAAACATCTATATTAACAGGGGGTAACCATAAACATCTATATTAACAGGGGGTAACCATAAACATCTATATTAACAGGGGGCAAACCATAAACATCTATATTAACAGGGAGCAACCATAAACATCTATATTAACAGGGAGCAACCATAAACATCTATATTAACAGGAGGTAACCATAAACATCTATATTAACAGGAGGTAACCATAAACATCTATATTAACAGGAGGTAACCATAACCATCTATATTAACAGGAGGTAACCATAACCATCTATATTAACAGGAGGTAACCATAAACATCTATATTAACAGGGGGTAACCATAAACATCTATATTAACAGGGGGTAACCATAACCATCTATATTAACAGGGGGTAACCATAACCATCTATATTAACAGGAGGTAACCATAAACATCTATATTAACAGGAGGTAACCATAAACATCTATATTAACAGGGGGTAACCATAACCATCTATATTAACAGGGGGCAAACCATAACCATCTATATTAACAGGGGGCAAACCATAAACATCTATATTAACAGGGAGCAACCATAAACATCTATATTAACAGGGAGCAACCATAACCATCTATATTAACAGGGAGCAACCATAAACATCTATATTAACAGGGAGCAACCATAAACATCTATATTAACAGGAGGTAACCATAAACATCTATATTAACAGGGAGCAACCATAAACATCTATATTAACAGGGAGCAACCATAAACATCTATATTAACAGGGAGTAACCATAAACATCTATATTAACAGGGGGCAAACCATAAACATCTATATTAACAGGGAGCAACCATAAACATCTATATTAACAGGGATTAACCATAAACATATATATTAACAGGGAGCAACCATAAACATCTATATTAACAGGGAGCAACCATAAACATCTATATTAACAGGGATTAACCATAAACATATATATTAACAGGGAGCAACCATAAACATCTATATTAACAGGGAGCAACCATAACCATCTATATTAACAGGAGGTAACCATAACCATCTATATTAACAGGAGGTAACCATAACCATCTATATTAACAGGAGGTAACCATAACCATCTATATTAACAGGGGGCAAACCATAAACATCTATATTAACAGG